>NC_068340.1:7796543-8052113 GCF_014633365.1 Diospyros lotus
ATTTTCAATCGGCATTGCCCTCCCCCCCATCGCGACTTGATGGGGCTTCCGCAATTGGGTTTTAATTTTCAAACACAAGAGAGAATGGCATGGCATGGCAGAAGAAAGAGAAATGAAAACCATGCCACCAATGTGACGCAAAGACAGAAGAATATGGGTCCATTCTTCAACGTGAGATAGAAATGTGGGGGCAAAATAATCCATTTCCAGTGACTAGTTAACAGGTAGGTAGGCAATGCATTTTAAACAAATTTTAAGGATGCCTCATAAAATTTACTTCTTTTTTTCTTTTCTATTTGACTCGAGGGTCATGAGAGCGCCCGATTCGGATTCCCATCGAACCAGGAACTGGTGCATTGACGAGAGCAAATTGGGTGCCCTGGAAATTGTTAACACAGGTGTGCTTTGGTATGGGCATTTTACATATGGACCATTCCTCCAAATATTTACGAAATTGAGGTTAGAGATAAGTGTTGGACGGGCTCGGATACTATTAATTGAATCCCAGTCTGCCTGTCATCAAGTTAACAACCAATGACATTGTAGTTAGTTACATAAAAAGAGTATTACCCATACCATAATTTTAAGTAACAGACCTGCCGGTGGCCACTTAAATAAGAAAATGGTTTTTCATTAGAGAAAGCAAAATAGGACTCTCAAGGCTAACGAGAATTTATACCCCCCCGCAAACGTCATTTTACCTCCAGGAAGCTCCTTATTAACACACAAATACACACCAGTGTTCAAGCATCACAAAGCGGTTGACAAACTACCATGGCAATGAAGGAGGAGGTAATGTTGCTACCCTATCTCCAGTCCACAAACGCTGAGCTCCTGCATCAGTGAGTCAAAATTATTCATATCAAAATACACTATTTTTCCCCCCTAAAATACACTTTTCAAAAGAAGATGGCCAATTTTTTGATGACTTGCTTATTCACGGAAAAGCCAAACTCCACTCCCTTTGACTTGCAAGCAAACAAATGTGAAAAAGCTTTGGTGATCGGTTAAGGTATAAAAATTTAAAGCCTAGTCAATTGTAGAAAACATTTTTTTTTTTTTTAATTTTCTATTGAATGATTGAATTTCTAAGTAGAAAAAAGAAATCATCATCATGGGCGCACTCACTAGATGCAACGTACATAAGCTATATCAACAGAAGGCAGCCATGGAAAGTAACACATTATCACAATTCAGCAGGAAAAACTACCTTGACCACAGGAAAAAACACACCTTAATAATCCCTCATTTATCCTATGCCTATGGCTAGAATAATACATCCTCGTTAACACTTCAATCCTACTACCAACAAAAAAGAATACATATCCCTCATCTATCCTATGCCCATAGATCAGAATAAATGAGAGCAACAACGTATGCATCAACCAGGATGGAATTAACTTATCTACGTCGCAACATAATTCATGTTTTGTTTTACCATAGTACTTTCAAAGAAACGAGTTTGTAATGTCATTCAGTCTCATTTAGAAATTTCAAAAAACTAAAAAATTCCACTTAGAATTTTCAATTATTAAAAGGTGACGTACCCATGCTTACCATGAATGGGGATCTTCCATCCAGCTCTGTGAACTGAGAATAACAAAATGGTATGCTGCATGCTCTATAAAGAGTACAACAGGCATAGACTTTTATATATTATTGTAATTCAACAGCTCTGACATTTTCCTTCTATATCATATATCTAGTGAAATAATAATAACAATCATGAACCTAAACCCTATTAGATGGGGTCGGTTACATGAATTCTAAACATTAAGACAAAATCATTGACGATAAATTCTTGTTTACATAAACATTCCCTCCAATGAAAACATTTCAGAATAAAAATCAAATAAATATTGAAACAACTACAGTTAAATTCACAGTTCTGGAATTAAAACAATGTTTCAGGTCATGAAGTTGCAAATAAAATTGAGCTAATGAGACAACATTTTAGAATTAAAACAATGTTAAATTCACTATATTGAGACAACTATAGTTAAATTCACAGTTCTAGTATGAATTTCAAAGTTGGACCTAGTGCAGAAACTAAGCCCTAAATTTCAACAGGTCATTCAAATGCATGCGTAGGGAGTACATGGCATTCTGTCCTTGAATCATCCACAATCCTTATTTTTTTTTTTTCAGATATACATTCTTGAATTCAGTACTATGAAATTGGCAAATATAGGATATTAGAAAAAAATTGTTATTCATCATATTACATCATGTTGGAAATGATTTCTGGATCTATTTGAAGTTGGGTCATCTTCATTCTGCATAAAAAACAAACTACAGCAAGTCTAATGCTCCGGCTTGAGTATTAATAGACGAAGTATATTATGATGGTACCTAGCTTAGTACGCTAATTAAATTTCATTTCCTTCTATTTAGCATCATATGGTTATATTCCATACTTACAACATATGCCACTTACATGTTTAAGTGCCTTTTAAGTGTGTTTCCCATTAAGTTTATCTATGTTCATGAGCTGTCATTTTCAACTCTAGATAGAATATGCGGCCCTGTACTGTGGTTTTCAACTTCAGGGCTATGAACTTGGCTTGCGGGTACCTTTCATTACTCTTTAATTAACCTTAAAATTAGAGGCATTTGTGGTCCTTGTCTTGAAACTTGATTGTATATAATAATAAAGTTGAACTGATGCCTATTGAAAACATGAGTAAAATGGTTTGAACATGTGACAAAAGGATTATTAGCCACTGTTAGGTCCTCAAATCTGACAAGGTCAATTCTCTGCTACTTGAAAGAATTAGGGCAGAATTTAGGGAGAAATGAGAGGAAAATTTAGAGAAAGCGAGGGAAGCAGAAAGACAGGAGAGAGAGAGAGAGAGAGAATTCTTTGGAATTTGTCAGATCTAACTTGACATCTTGGTATCAGAGCTTGTCCTAGGCCTTTGATTCAGCTTCTTTCAGAAATTCAACACAGCTGATGGAACTCGGATGAAGCAATTTGAGGCTCAGTTGCAGCAAGTGAACGCAATTGTTTCCGATCTTCAAGCTCGAGTAGACTCGCTGGAAGCTGGATCCAGCAGAAATCATGATGCAATCCTTTCGTTGGATAAAAAATTTGAAGCTTCTATGGATGGCTTGGCAAGAAGATTGGATGGATTCATGCTAATGTTCTCTAAATTGCCTCAGGTTAGTCTTCCTACTGATTTTCCTCCTAAGGGAACGGCTGATCCAATTCTTCAAGGAAATGGAACAGTTCCTACTACAGCTAGTTCTTCAGAATTTGAAATTGTTGGAGAAAATATAGAGGAAAGAGTTGTAGAAATAAGGAAGTACAGGCTGCATCCAATCAAACCTTATTTTCCATTGCCAAAACTGGAAATACCTATGTTTGACTGCCGAAACCCTAGGTGGTGGATTAGGCAATGTCAAAAGCTCTTTAACCTGTAAAATATTCCAGATCATCAGAGAATTACTTTAGCCTCCACTTATTTGAATAATGTTGCGGCATTTTCCGTATCCGGATCAGTGTTATTAAGGGCGCGCTTAGGTGCAAGGTGCACATTTGGCGCCTGGATGTCACAGCCTAAGCCTCTGCCTGACAATTCTCTTCCTTCCAATCCGATGAGAATTAGAAGGATCAAACACCCGAACAGAGAGCAGAAAACAGAGAGAAAATTGAGAGAAATAAGAGAGGAGAGAAAAAGAGAGAAAGAATGAGGGAGAACAGAGAGAAAAGAGGGAGATAATGCAGAATTCTGATATTCTTGTTAACTAAAATCCATCCCAAGAACGGGGAGAATATATACAAAGCATTTGGGAGGAGAAGATTCTCCTGCCAGGGTGGGTGCCCTACACCCTTACCGCTATAACAAACTTGACTCTCCAATTTCCTGTCCTCAAGAAATGCTAAGGAGGCTGGCAGTTTTTGGGAATTCCTTGAGGAAATCTGGAAGTTACTCCCAATTGCTGTCATTAGACGAGCTGTCCTGCCATTTAACCAAGACTTGAATAAGAGGAGCCCCATGCCTGTACACTACCCTTCTCTCCAAAATAGCTTCAGGTTCAACTGTCTGCCTAGCCTCTTTGGGAAGAGTAGGCAATGCAGAACACGCTGGTTGTGCCCCAACTAACCTCAAGCACGGGATGAATTTGTGACCCTGTAGGTAGTTGCAAGTGGTATGCCACCTTCCCTACCTTAACTTCTACGGGAAATGGCCCATAGTACTTTGGACTGAGCTTGGTTACTTTCCCTCGAGTGATAGACTTTAGGTGAGGATACCTCAGCCTCAAATACACCTCATCCCCTTCTTCAAACTCTCTCTCACTTCTTCTCCAGTCAGCAAACTGTTTCATTCGATTTTGGGTGGAAGCTAACTCCTGCTTCAGTTGTTGAGTCACTATCCTCTTCTGCTGCAAATAATCTTCTATTGGGCCACATTGGATCCTCCCTCCCTTGCGGGCAGAATATGTGGTTTGTGCCCAAAGAAGGCTTCAAATGGGGACATTTTAATTGAGGAAGAGGCTTTGGTTCACTCTCTCCCATTAGCCTGAGGGTGATAGGCTATGGACATGCTCAGTTTTGTTCCCAAAGACCTCATCAGCTCCTACCACATCAAACTGGTGAAGATCCTATCTTTATCAAAAACTATGGACTTAGGAGTCCCATGTAACTTAACCACCCGGTTCAAAAAAGCTCTGGCTACTTCCTGAGCTGTGTCGGGGTGAGTTAACCCTATGAAATGGGCAAACTTGGTCAGCTGGTCCACCACTACCAGAATACTATCCTTACCTTTTAACATGGGCAATCCTTCCACGAAGTCCATAGACACACTCGACCAAGCTTGGTCGGGGATAGATAGGGGCTGCAATAGCGTAGGCCCCCGATTTTGATTTACATCTCTTATAGGTGTCACATGCCTACACAAACCCCTTAACCTCCAATTTTGTCCTCGGCCAATGGAATATCTGCTTAACTCGCAAGTAAGTATCCCCCCCCCCCCCAATGGAGACTCATGTAGGGCCTGTAAGATCTTCTGCCCCCACCCCTGCTCCACTTGCATCTGTTTCCAAAATAAAGGGCTTATTGAAATCAGGAAGCCCTAACAGTGGCACCCTACTCATAGCCCCTTTTAAATTCTCAAATGCCTCTTCTGCTTCTAGCCCCCAGCTGAAACAGTAGGGTAAATTCTCAAATATCTACTCAGATGTATACAAAAAAAGATTTAAACAAATCCAGATTCTAAACAGAAGATGAGTCACGAAGATGATAAATCTTGATGAGTCTTGAAGAAGATAAATATTTAATTGTATATGTAGCCCAATCACAGCCAAATTTGATGTTCTAATTACAGTCAAATTTGAATCTCGAGTCACAATCTTAACAAACTCCACATTGACATGAAATTTAAATATGAAATTATTCATAACTCTTTCTTCCAACAAAATCACGGAGAATTAATCTCCTCGATAAATACCAACTAAATTCACATAACGCTCACTACAGTTAATATCTTCGATCACACTCAAATATAAACAACAAGATCTACCACAAGACACCTTTACTGACTCCACCTTCACCAAAGTACTTTTACCCATTTAAATCAAGCGCACTCGCATCATCTAAAGTCATATGTGCCAAAATTACTCATATCTTCACTTGAAAATCTAAGGGCCTGTTCTCTTTCCCGTTTTCGGGCCGTTTTCTGTTTTCAATTTTTGAAAACACTGAAAACGCATTCTCTTTGTTATTTTCAAAAATGTGTTTTCGAAAACAACTAAAAATTTTGTTAAGGAAACCCAAAACAACATTTTTTTGGGTGTTTTCAATGAAAATATGCTGAAAACACAAAACAAGTGCAAAACGCGGAAAACAACCCCCCCCGCACACGCACAGACCCACTCCTCTCTCTCTATTCTCCTCTCCTCTTCTGGTCATCGACAGCCACCGCCACCGCCACCATCGTCAACCTTCAACTCCGTCGCCATTGTGAACAGCGCCCCCCACAAAAAACCCTAGATGAAGAAGATGGCCCCACAGAAAATCGATGAGTTGTGGCTCCCTGATTGGATTTTTTTTGTGTTATTTGATTTTTTTTATTTTTTTATTTATTAAACTAAATATGTGATATGTTTTCTTTGTATTAATTTTTTTAAACAATATTTCTAAGGTTGTTGATTTTTTTGTTTTATTTTATTTGAATTTTATTTTATAGTTTAAAGTATTTGAATCAAATTTATAATTTATTAATAAATATTTATTATTTATTTTAAATTAAATTTATTAAATAAAATATCATAATAACAATAAAGAAACCGTTTTTAAAATTTCAAAACAAACACGTTTTCTAGTTTTCTGTTTTGAGAAATAATTTTTCAGAATGACAAAAAGAACGCATTTTCAAAAATTTCAAAACAGACACTCAAAATACAAAACTCAGAATAAATTTAAAACTCAAAACACAAAACTGAAACACAAAGAGAACACCACCTAATATTTCAGTCCAACAACTGAATACCATATTTAAAAGTTGCCATTGCCAAGATCAAATAATCCCAGACAATATCAAAAGATCAATATAAAGAAAAGCCCAATAGAAAACAAACCAGGATAGTGGATTTGGACCACAAGTTTGGGCGAGATAGATCTAGATTTGTTGAATTTGGGCTAAATAGACTGGCTGGTCGAATTTGGTATGAATGGATCAAATATGGGCGAATATGGGTTAGGATCTATTGGATCTAGGTAGATCTAGACAAGCAAAGCTCGAAAGGCCAATGATTAGGGCAAACTCGTTGGTGACAATGGTACGTGACTACGGGAGAAGATGAAGGCAAACGACTATTGGTCGTGTCGATTGGAAAATCTAGATGGTCAGTCGATGGAGAATGCGAAGGGATGGAGTCGTTGACCGTAATGGCGAAAGGCAAACGGAGATGGCATAGGAACAGTCGCAATGATTGGAAATGGTGATTGATGCAATCAACGACGACTGTGAGGGTGTTGACAACGATCGAAGGTGCCAAAGCATAAGTGGTCAACAACGGCGGTGGCGATAGTAGCTAGAAACCCTAGGTGACGAAGAAGATGAAAGGTTTCAGATCTGATGGCTGAGATCTGCCAAGATGTTGACGGTTTGATTTAACAACTTTGATACCAATTTATTAGGACTTAGGATAAAAAAACAAACCACAATCAAATCATCAAACACACAAATGAACATATAATTTTAATGTGAAAAACCCAAATCGGGAAAAATCAAAGGCAGAAAAAACAAAATATCACTATGATGATATTGGTACTACAATAGTAATATAGCTGCAATAATTTAAGAGTATTGAATACCTATTTATAGATCTACCACTCATCTATAGATGTATACAAAAAATGATTTAAACAAATCCATATTCTAATCAGAAGATGAACTACGAAGAAAATAAATCTTGATGAGTCGAAGAAGATAAATTTTTAATCGTAGATGTATCCCAATCACAGTCCAATTTGAGGTCCTAATCACAATCAAATTTAAAGTCCCAAACATAGTCAAATTTGAATTTCAGGTCACAATTATAACATAGATAAAGGCCTTTTATTTTTCTCGGAGAAGGTTAGTCACCATCCAATAATTGTAGCATGCCATAGTGAAGGTACATGATGGAAATTCTAGGAAGATAGCAATCTTAAAAGCAAGTTTTGGGGTTGCTCAATTCAGCTCGATCTTGTTGGTGTGTTGACCTTGGAATTTGACGATGGCGAAATTTTCCAATGGAGTAAGTTTTACAAGATTTCTCCATACAAGCTATGGAAGAGGAGAGAAAGAAAAGGATGAGATTTGAAAGTTGCTTACCACAATGATACCCAATCTTTTATTGAGGCTTTGATAGGAGGTCTTTGCTTTTCTTGAGGACAAGAAAATTCTTGAGGGAGGAAATATCAAGACCTTGGGTGTATACTTACAAGAAAGTAGTTGTTGTAGCAGATTAGTTTTCAAGGGAATAACGGTTAGCAGTTATTTTTGTTATAAGTGAAAAACCATATAAGGAGTTGCTAATGAGATAGCAGAAAGCAGTTGAAGTTGTTTCAACTACAACCATCACAATTACAGTAGTTGGTAACAAACCATTGCAACTGTTATAAGTTGTTAGTAGAATCTATTACAATGTAACTAATTAACTATTGTGGATAGCAATATATAAGGCTATGCCACTTTGTAACAAGACATTATGAATGAATTGAATTCAAGTTCTCCCATTTTCTCTCCATCTCTATTCCCCCCCACTCTCTCTCTCTTCTTCTTCTTCCATGACTGCCAACTAGAAACCCTAGATTCAAAACCTAGGGTCCTGACATCTACATCAATGAGGTAAGTGGATGAAATGAAAGAATTTTGTAGCACAAAAGGGAGAGGGAGATTAAAGAAAATTTGGTGGGAAACCCTTAACTATGACATAAGATATAATTGCTTCATTAAAAATATGGCTATAGATAGAAATGCTTGGATGTCTAAAAATTCATGTAGTCATCCTCGCTTGGTGATAGTAAGACTTGTGACTATTGTTGTCATTATTTGCAGTCCTCATCTTGTAATCACCAAACCTATTTCTTACAATGATGCCTTGTATGTATGCAACCTTGACATAGGAATTTTATGGCTGAATTGACTACCTTAATATTGGATTTTAAAATGTATAAATTTGTTCAAATACTCGTAAAATTTCCATCTCAAGCTAAATGTACCTAAAGTTTTATTCATATCTGAACTGATCTGAAACTGGTGCTAATGTTGAAATTTTGTTCTAAGGCAACTTCAATATTGTTCACAGAAAATTTCACATCAGATTTATCTTCAACGTTACTGCCATTATTTTTAATTTTGCGGGTTATCCCTTCCACAATCTATGTTCTTCTACTGCTTGTCCCCATATTTTCTTATTTTGCCCCTGCTAATGCATATGTACGTACATAATATACACAATCTCTTAAGCAGTAAGACAAGCTCATATGCATCTAAATGACTTTAAATGAAATGCTTACCATCAATTGGAGGTGGAGGTGGAGGTAGAGGTAGAGGTAGAGGTGGAGGCAGAGGAGCCATAGGTATCTTGAAGAAGATCATCATAGGGATCTCGCCGACCAGGAGCTTGGCTAATCTGAGGGTCCCAGAACAACTGAGCATTGTGGCGGTCGAACGTCCAGAAGCCGTAGGGACGAAGAGGATAGCTCCACATCTCCTTCGTTTTGCTGCACCGATCCTTCAGCGTGTACAAGTGCTCTCTGAACTGGCGATCTCTCTCCTTGGGGTCCTCCATCATCCTCAAGATCAAATTCTCGGCAAACTCCATTATAAACCCCATCGTTCCTTGATTTCTAGACCTCTGAAAATCCAAAATTGCATCAAGAAGAAAGAAACCCTAACCCTAGGTTACGCCATTCAATAAAAAAAAAGGAAACTCTGTGCTCAACCATGAACTCATACACGATCCAGAACGAAGAGATTCAAAATCAAGTGAAATAGAGAGCACTAAAATTGATTCACACGAGCCGTGGAGATTGGTTACCTCGTCGCTGATCAAAGCTGGTGACGGGATGAACAGTGAGCTTACTGGTTCAACAGAGGAGATCGCTGCAATTTATACATCCTCCTCGCCACGGAATGAAAGCTCTCTCTCTCTCTCTAGACATCTGGGCTAGGGGCCGAGGCCCATAAAGCTGAATACACTGCTACTGGGCTGGGCTGGGTTGGGCACCACATATACTTTACTACTGGCCCACTGAGCAGATACTACGAATGCCAATTGTACTGTTTCAATGGCAATTGTATGGAGCATTCAGGCACTAACTTAATTAATTCAATAATAATGAAGTTGACGACTGACTATGGTGTTGTGTTGATCCAATGCTACAAGCAGCCTGACATGCCGGGAAAGTCTTTTGAGCTTTCTTTTTCCTTCTAGAGAGAGCCGTCACATGGGTTTGTACGCAAGGGCCTTCAATGGGAAGAAAAAGATATTTGGAGGACTTGAGAGTGTAATTATTGTAATATGAGAAAGCTAAAACACATTTAAGTGTTAATCTGGTGAATTTTGTTTAGTTGAAGGAGCATTTGGGTTTTCCCCTTTTTTGTTGTTTGTTGATTTGATCATATTCACAGATAACAAGTTGGAAGTTGGGATCTACTTTTTAGAATTGGTGTGGCTCTTCTTCCCCTTTTTGTATTGTTCTTTACATAAATTTCCAACCTCTTTTTTATGTTGTGGAGAATCAAATAAACCATGAGATACCCTCTATTTGTTCGCCCAAAAGACAAACAGGGGAAGAAGATACCAATAGCAATAGCCTAGATCCCTCTCTCTCTCTCTCTCTCTCTCTAGATTCCTTATTCCCATCTCTTTAGAACAATTCTCTCGTACCCATGAAGAAAAAACGCATCTTTTTTTAGGACTATGGAAGGGGCAATTTGAATTTCACACAATAATATTTATATTTCCTTTTTGTCCCAAAACCATTACGATTTGTAATTATATAATTATAATTAAAACAGTAATAGTGCTTTCTGTGGGTAAAGAGAATGCAAGCGAGGAAACCAAGTGATACCCAAATCTGGAAATGAGAGATCAAGAAGTAGATGGGGCGGGGGTTTAGTTGAAAAGAAGGGAGTGGAGTGGAGTGGAGGAGGTAGACAATGTTATTTGCTCATCAACTTCTTCATGTTGGACCATATATGCTCCACGCTGTCCTTTCATTCTCAACCACATTAGCTCTGCCTCCAACCAATGGCTTTTAATGGCTGGGCCTTCTTCCACCTATCTCTCTGCCCACCTTCAAATTTTTCATTTTCAAATTCTCATTTTTATCTCTAAAATACAATAATAATAATACAAGTCCAAGACTTGTCACATAACATATACAAAGGGTTTTCTTCCATGGCATTATATTGTTGTTGTTTGGACATTCTTTCATTCTTTCTTAATGGGTTCCAGATGGTGGCATATATATAAAGTTTGCCCAAACATACCACCACCACCACCACCACCACCACCAAATTTTCCACTTCTCTTTCTCTTCCACTATTCTAGTCCCCTGCCTGTTGCCCGCTGCTTTCCATCCAATCTTTTTCATCTTTTTTGCCGGTCAATCCCCCTATTCCTTCTGACCCTTTTTGACCCACAAACAAAAGGCAAAGACCACACGCAGAAAAAGAGTAGATCAAATTGCCCATAAATAAATGACCCACCCCACGATTCTTTCCCATAAAATTTACAGACATCATGATGCTGATGATGATGCTGCGGCTGCAGCTACAGCTACAGCTGCAGCTGCAACTGCAACTACGTTGAGATTTTACAACGCTTCCATAACCGGGCACAATCACTGAACGGCAAGATTTATTTCGCATTTAAGTATCTGTAGACTGGAAGTTAAAGCCACACACTGGGTGTTTAATGTGAGATTGGTCATTGTTATTCTCTCTATTAATTGCCTCCCCCAAAAGGGCCCTCTTTTATCTTCACATTTTCAATTTCAGAAATGAAAAGAAAAGGGTAATCTAATAATGGCCATTAATCTGCCTGAAATCGAACCCAAACTTCCGAATGCAGCCGCAAGAAGATGGAGGGCGGGTGGGCCCAAACTGAAGATAGCAATAATTTAATAAAAGCACTGAGAGAAAAAAAAGGGGGGGCTGCTAAAAACGCTCTATTTTATACAAAAAAAAAAAAAGGCCCTCTTAGAACCATCTAATTACTTCCTTCCCTATACAGAGAAAAGGTCCATTTTGCATTTTCCATCCGAATTCCCGGAAAATTATGCTATCTCCCCCTCTCATCCCGTTTCAATTTCAAACGACTCAAACTGCCGTTACCAGTTACCGTCACCCTAACGTTCGTTTAACTCTCAACCATGGCGTCTTCATTGGCTTCGCCACCTCCCTCGACGTCTCCGTTACCGTTGCCGTTCGCATCGTCGTTATGCAAGCCGTCCATGGGGGCGCACTCCGCCTTGTGGCGCATCTTCCAATCGAGCGCCTGACACGCCCGCGAGCAGTAGTTCACGCCGCCGCAGACAGAACACCGGCGAAACTCGTGGGTCCTCGTCTCCGGCCGCCCGCACCCCACGTGCGAGCACATTCGGAGCCCCGGTCCCGGGACGCCGCCCCGTGCCGCGAACCATTCCGTCAGGAACCGACTCGCCGGGTGAGCCTCCGGCGCCGGAACGTTGCAACCGAAGTCACTGAGCAGCGGGCAGCCGCCGGCGGATCCGGTCATGTGGTGTGCCAGCGGGTTCCAAGCCAGCCAGGAGCTGGAGGTCAAAGCCGACGGAGGAATTGAAAGGACGGCGGCGAGCTCGCGCGCGTTGGCTTGGACCAGGAACCGGCGGCCTTCGGCGATGTTCTGGCGCACGCCGTAGCCGTCTTGGAGGCAGTGACCGAGCTCACGCAGAGCGTCGATGTGGCCAAGAAAGGCGGCTCGGGCGCACAGAGCCACGCCGGCTCGGAGGTCCTTGTCGTTCTTGCTGCCTCCGCTGCCGTTGAATTGAATGACGGCCAGCGAGTAAAGCGCCTGGGCGTGCGAGTGAATCGCGGCCTTCGCCATGAGAGAGGCTCCACTTCCCCGGTTTTGCAAGCAGTAGAAACGAATCTGTGCAAAAACATATAGGGAATCCAATGTTAATAAATTACCATTGACGATCATATGGTGAAGTGTTGTTTTCCTTTTGGCTACTGACCATGCCGAGAATGTAGCAGGCCTCGATATTTCCGGAGTCGGAACACTGTTTCAAGAATCGGTGAGCCGAGTCGGACCAGTTCTTGGCTTTCACTGCAAGCATTTTTGGAGAAGCTCTGGAAAGAACTATAGAGTGGAGGCCTAAGGCGTTTAATCTCCTGCACCTGTTGTCGTAAAACAACATCAGACTCGAATCGCCACTCATAAGAAAAACGAAGGGACGAAAAAAGAAATCTTTTCTCAGCCAAAAAAAAAAACAAAAAATTCGGGTACCAAAGAGGCACCGTGTTAGGTCTAGTTTTCTGATTCAAGAAAACAAATTTCCGGAAGCATAGAAGAAATTTGAATAGGGAACCATGCTCGGCACCGAAATCTGATGGAACGGCCGGATATATAGAAACCGCCGGCGTAAAAAACATACCCCACGTGGTAAAAGCGGACGGAAAAAAAAAAAAGAAAAAAAGCGAACAAGTTGCAATAACAGACACGTACGTTATCAAAACGCTGGCAAAATCTGCCGGGCAACTGGCGGTGGAGCTGAGACTAGAGAGAATAGAGACGACCAGATCATCAGGCAAGTCGTCGAACAAATCACGCCTCCCAGCAGCCTCCGGCGACTTCTTCTGCCGTTTACGGCAATTCCGGGGCTCTCCGGCGAAGTCCCTGCTTCTCTTTTCGATTCTCTCCCGACACATCTCCACCCTGGGATAACAAACCCCTGTCCTCGTTCTCATCCTCCTGGACTCTCTCTCTCTCTCTCTCTCTCTCCCTCTATACAGTATACATATAGATGATATATGATATTTCTTTCCGGTTGTGTCTCTAGAGAGATAAAAAGAGACAGCCAGGCAAAGGGTTATATATATAAAAGAGGGAGGGAGGGAGGGAGAGAGAGAAGAAGAGGGCAAGGTGAAGACTTATTATTATCAGAGGAGGAGGACTAGTAAATTAATTAGTAATATAAGAACAACAACAGAAAGGACAGAGCCGAAGGCGAATAAATAGCCCAAGGAAGGCGTCCTTATTTACGAATATAGCCCCGGGGATTTGTCGTATCTAGCAGAATGTGGTCAAACAGAGTTGACCAGATCCGGCCGCCCGTCGTCGACTACCTCAGCCTGCACTGTGCACAAATTGTAATTCACTCTTCCTTCCTTTCTTGTCCCGCCCAACGCCCCATTTTATTTTATTTTATTTTAATTTAATTATTTGGGATTTCCATTAGAAACACAGAACAGCGATATATATTGGAAAACATTTAAAATAATTATATACATATATATTATTAAACAATTTATTTATGGGATAGATATGTACAAAATTAGCTCCCCTCCCTCCCCTCCCCTCATCATCCTCATGGGATGGGAGTCTGCCCACAACGTACGTAGCGTAGGCAGGTTGGAGGATTAGGAGTAAGACGGTTAAATTGTTTTGTCCTTTAAATCTGTTGTTAGTTTTCAAAACATTTTAATTTCAACACGATAAGCGTCACCACTTTTTTGTTTTGATTCATATATATAAGTATTAAAGTATATATATATATATATAGTATATAGTTTTATTATTTTATTTTTAATTTTGAAGAACGGTGGGTTTTCTATCTCTCTTGGTTTGGTTTCGTACAAATCTGTGCCCCTTTCGGAGCTTTTAAAACAAAATTATGGTAGCGAGTTCTCGGCGCTGTTCCTCGTTTCCCTTTGTTTTTCCCACTCCATTTTCCTTTTTTACCCCTCCATTTGTTGGCATCCCCCGTTGTCCTGTCCGAAACAGAACCCCCCCATTAACCACCACTGAAAACCAAAAAATAGTTTCCCCTAAAATCCATAAATAAATGCCATTTCTTTTGCTCCTTCCCCCCCCCCCCCCCCTCCTCCTTTAACAGCTTTGACCAAACAAAATTATTATTATTATTATTATAATAAATCAAACATAGGATCGTATCTTATTGTAACCGAAGAAGGTGATCTGGGTTTACGGTAGTAGTAGAACAAACCATTAATGAGTGGAGCTCGCTCGAAAGTAGTAGTAGAAGAAGTTATTCGATTCTCGGGTGGGTCGGGTTCTGTTACTGAGTTTATTTAAATTTAAAGTGTTGAAAAAGGTTAAAAAGAAAGATAAGCAAGCATGAGTCGGAAATAGATTAAGAATTGAGGCTGGGAGGGGACGAGCAGAGCAGAGCAGGGCAGTCCCAGAGTCATGATTAGGGGGCTTGAAAGTTGCGGTTGAGCGCAGCGCCAGTAGCGTAAGGCATGTAAAAACGTCTGATATGATAATTTTGATATTAAGTTAGCAGCATCATTTTTTTATGACATTTTATATATCTTAGTAATATAAAATTAAGATTTTTTTTTTTTTTTTTGGTGTTAAAACGCCGGCACGGTGTCACGTCGCCGTAAAATTAACAGTTTCCCGTCACGTCACACAGTGACGTAGTTGACACTTTAATCCCTCCCCTCTTTTTTCTCTACCAATGTATATATATATATAGCAGCAACATTCGACTTCAAGTCATTTTATTCTTCCATCGGGGAGATAATGCTAAGCTCACAGACTTGTCAAAACGAACGGACGGTAGTGTTCGCCGACGGGAGTTTCGGACTCCTCTTTAATGCCACGGCAGTTTCAAGTTTCATCCTTAAACCAGCGTTAACGGGGCTCGTATCCTAATTTTATAATTTTAATTGTTTTATTTAAATTAATTTAATGATATCGAAATTAATCACCAATTAAATTTGTAACACTTTCCATAACATTCATACCACCGTCATAAATTGATATGATTTTAACCCAAAAAATGACGCTATCAAATTCTTTTATTTCGTTTAAATTGAGTTTTGTCCTAAGAATCACAATGAAAATTAGTTGATTTCATTGGTAATTGAGTCTTTCAACTTGTTGACCGAATAATTTTGACTTTTAACATGATCTGGGTATAAAGATGAAGATAGATGAAATAAATGGTTTGCTCTCATTAATTCAATGAAAATATAAATTCATATATAATATTAAATAATCTTTTTATTTTAAAACATTATTTACAAAGTATATAATAAAGTTAGAAAACTCAAAAAACTTATTTATTTCATCGATTCCAAATTTAGGTGAAATAGCACCCATTGAAATACTATATATATTAAGTAAAAAAAAACTCTAAATTTTGATTTCAAAAAGAATTGAAAATTTTATTCTTACCTTTTAATTCATGGAAGAACACTTTTTCTTAGTAAAATATAATTTTATTATAATCAACGATATATCACTGTGAACTTATTTGATTTTGATGATTATAAATGTAGATAAAAATTGTCACTTTAAAATATTAGATGATCAACTCGAAAAATTCTAAATATAATTTTAAAAAGAATTAAAAAATTTATTCTTAGCGTATGATTTACTTACGAGGGCAAAAAATTAGGAAAGAAAATGAAAGAACAAAAAATTTGTTCGAAGTAAAGTTAGAATAACTTGGTTTGTAAGAATTTAATTTAAAATTGTAAGAATAGTAAAAGGAAAAGAAAAAAGATGAGGAGAGAGGAAGGATAAGTTGAGGATGAGGTGCATTTTAGTGGGTGATGTCGACCACTCGTGTCAAAGGAGGTGGGCCCTCCCTCTTTTATGAAGAAACATTGAGATGGTTGCCGGGCCCACCTTTCATTTACTTTTTTTTTTTCTTTTATTTCTTCACGGGTTCCGCTGTGCTGGGTGCCCAATTTTTTCTCGCATCCACAGACCACCACGATAGGCGCTGTTTAATTTGCCCCTTTTACTCAGTCGTCAACTCTTTCGCTCGCGATCGCTTCAATATATAGTTCAGTCAGTCAACAGACTCAAGAAGACAACAACTTCGTGTTACTGTTAAAGATAAAAAGTTAGGAAATTCTTAGATTTCGTATTCAAATTAATTTGGTTTCAATGGATACGTAGGTACATACGTGGTTAATTGTATTATAATTAATTTTTGTTTAATGTATATAATGCATGATCATGCGTGCACACCATCACGTACGTTATGTTAATTAGAAGGGAGGACAAACAATGATTTGTATTTGAAATGGCGTAGAAATTAATTAGTTAATTATTAATTAAGAGAAGGGGGGGGAGGGGGGGGTTAATTAAGCAGCTAGCCGAAGAAATGGAATTGGTCGGCATATAATAATAAAATAAAATTAGGAGACATGATATTGACGTTGTTGTGTGTTCATATATGGGTTTTCAAAGGTTATGTTAACGCAGTTGACGAAATTATGAATGAGTTGGGGGACAAATTGTTGATTAGCGATGGGGGAGAGCTAGCGAGGGAGACTATATATATATATATATGGTTTAATTAATTGGTGGTTGGTTGCTTAACTTAAAAGCAGCTAGCTAGCGGAGTTTCACTCCAACTCGATGTGTCATCTTGGAGAGAGAAAGGGAGATAGAGAGGAGGGGGTCAAAGACGTACCACTGCTTCATTCCTCTCTGTCTCTCTCTCTCTCTAAATATATATATATATATATGTGTATAAATAATTAAAATTTGTTCATAATAATAATAATAATAATTAATGTTTTCTTTTCAATCTTAATTAAAAACAAGATATCTCCCCTGCTGATTGTGTTGTAGTTTTTGTCTCTTTGATGGGATGGCTTTTGGTTTGGGTTCAATGATTTCTCAATCATTCTTGTAATTTTGCGCTTTGCTGCCATCTCTCTCTCTTGCATAATTGGAGGAGAAACATATTAATTCCAAAATAAAGCCTCCATGGTCAGATCAATCGCTGTTTTTCTTTTATAAAACGTTCCCGATTAATAACTTAATTGACATATATATATATCCTTAATCTAGCTATTAGCTCTTGCCATCACTGCTTGTCTTATTGGCTTTCAATATTTACCAAATATATTATATATATATATTATTATATGTATCCTCCTTGTACATATATATATATATGGATTATGATTTTAATTAATATACTTTAATTAATTCCTTAATTATAGAAATACATGAAATAAAACAAGAATTAATTCATTGATTAATTAAAAAGGATGGACGCGGGTTCCAGTCGCTAGGATCCTCCGGTTCTAAATGGGACCCCTGAAGGAGACTTTGGACATTCTACGTGCATGTATGCATGCATGTATACAGTCTAGATATTGCTTGCCACCGACTCTCTCTCTCTCTCTCTCTCTCTCTCGCATTCCTTGGGGCTTTCCAGCTAAGTGATATTTCCAAGTTTTGGATTAGGCTTTCCGTCTTGTTGACACGTGGCCGACTGGTATGATACTACCATGATGTACATATCCCTTAGCCAAGACAATATGGTACTGGTAGGGATCTCTCACTCTCTCTCTCTCTCTCTCTCTCTCTCTCTCTCTCTCTGTATATATAGATATATACGGGCCATTAATTTGGATCTGGAAGCAATGATGAAGAAGGGTGCCAAGTTTTCCACTCTTTTTAATTAAGAAAGTGAATTTTCTTGATCGGCTCTTATTGTATTTAAATTAATAATATTAATTAATAAGAAATAATGGAGTTATGGTATATATATAGCGCTAGGTGAAAGGTGATAATTTTAGTGGGTCTGAAGTCTATTGAAATTAAACTCAGTTACTTTTTTTCCTCCAAATCTCAACTAATTAATATGGGAATGATAATGGATGAGTGAAGTGATTAATTATAATACACATGTATATAATAATATAAATAATATGGTGAAGGAGAGGCATGCATGCAAATTAAAGCAAGGAGGTTGCTCACCAACCCGGCCATGTTACTTTGAAGTAGCTTTGTCCCTGGGGCATATGATATATCGTCAATTAAACGCGTTAAAAGAGGCAGAGAGGCAAAGAGGCAACTCCAGCTTAATGCCGTAAACCAGTTTTTACTCTACGGGGAAGGAGCGCGCCCTTTATCGTCAAGTATAAGCGTAATTCCACGTGGTTTTTGTCTTCTTCTTCTTCTTTTCACTCTCTCTCTCTCTCTCTCTCTCTCTCTCGTCTAGTCTACTCCCATCGTATATTTATAATTAGTGGTTTCATACGCATATATGTATATATAAATATACATACATAAGAAAGCTCTGACTTATAATTTAGTCGACGGTTGATACGGAAAAAAGGAGGAATTTTTAAGATGGTTTGTTGCGAGTACATCCAAACGACGCAAAATTAGGATGGAGCTAAAATTGGAGTTGGTTAAGGAAGCGATCGATTTGGCGCAGATCCGGAGACAGGTGGCCTTTTTCCTTTTAGCGCTGGACGACACGTGGTACCATATCCAGCCTTCTCAGCATCGGCACGTATGACGTGGCATTTGCACCGAGCGTGCAGCAGCAGCAGCAGCAGCAGAAGAAGAAGAAGAAAAAAAATAAAACTCCATCCCGGCCCAAAGTACAAGTCAACACTGTGACGGCATTTGCCCCCACCCTCTGTCTTTCATGCATCTTAATCGGAACTTTCCAATTAAAGATGGCTAGCTAGCTATATATCTACGTATGATTCAAGTAAAATAAATACTAAAATGGATATAACTTTAGCTATATATAAATAATTAAATTAAATTAAATTAAATATATGTATGTGTGTGTGCATGTGTTTAGTTAATTTATATTTAATTGTATGCTGTAAAGTGGAAGCATAAAGTTAGTTAAATAAATAAGTAAATGAAAGTGGGTTCGTGGTGGGAGTGGCGTAAAAATGTGTCAATCCCATTCCCTGCTGCTGCTGCTGCTGCTACTGCTACTGCTAATTCCTTCATTCCAACTTAACTTAGTAATTCTGAAAGATATCACACTGCATTGGTACGGAGTAAGAGTGGATAAAGTAGAATGGAAGTTGCTTAATATGAGTTCCTTTAATTAAGGAGTCTCGTAAATTGAGTTAGATACGCTCCGATTGGCATGTGCACGTGACCGATCCCCCAATTTAACTGGAGTGTGCCATAAGCTATCTATATTTCAATCTTCAACCTCCCTTTCTACTTCAGCAAAATTAATTAATTAATTAATTAATATTATGCCAGATTTCTCCTTATTATTATTATTAGTCAGTCCGGGTAAAAGTGTGAACAGGAGTCAACTCCGGTCAACCCGATGATGGCACGCAAAATTACGTATATGCCCCTCAGGTGCATAGATGCGGTGTTCGAGGCACCATCTCACGGTTGATCTGGGGGCCCTTTGTGCAAGGGCAGCCGTCGATCATCGTGATGATTCTAATGTACGAGAGTAATTGGATTGGGTCCTCTATAAAGTTGGGTTTGACAGATGTTTGACCCGCCTTTTACATCATGCAGAGAGCTCTATCTTTGTAAGCTGGACACGCCTATGCACGCCTGCGATTCTAATTTAATAAGACCTTGTCCTCTCTTCTCTCTCTCTCTCTCTCTCTGGGGGGGTGTTTTCTGCTTAAGGCAGCGTTTGGATCGACTTTTGCAATAAGTTGGTGGTAACGAACAAGCCCCGACAGGAGACGGGGGTGTTGAAATTACTGGAACACCCCGGGAGGAGGACAAGGAGAAGCAGCTTTTGCATGTAATGATAACTGGGCGTTTTCTTACAAATTCAGGCTGCAATTCTCGTCAATTTCACAGCTTGACTGGGCAAAGCAACAGAGAGAGAGAGAGAGGGGGGGAGGGAGGTTGCTTTTTGCCTCCCAGTTCTGGGACATATACTTGCTTGCCTTTACGTGCATGGCAAGTGAAGTAGTGAGCCTCAAATTGACCAGGGCTAGTTTAGTCATTGTCACCCTTTAAACCAAGCAAAATCTTGCGTGCCCATCATATATATGTCCTCCCGTGCCCAAATCCAAAGCTGTCACAATTTTTACTTCAGTCGAGCTGCCGATATAATTCTCACATCAAATATTAAAAAAGGGTATGCTTAGGGTCATTTAACCCCGTTACCCATCATTTAAATTTTTTAATTTATTATTTGAATTGGGTTAAATTCCACAAAAGGTCAAAAAATAAAAATATCTTAAAAGGACAAAATTATATTTTAAAATTTCTTTCTAGCCAAACACAACCCTAAAGAAAATGCGGTAAATTATATACATATATATATATAATGGGAGAAAAATGATTGGAGGGGAAAGAGTGTGAAAAGGGTAAGGAGATATGGAGTGGGTGGAAGAAGCAGCTTTACCTTTATCACCATTCACCATCACCGTAGAAGAGCAAGAGGTGGTGAGTGTTGACTGTAGAGGTAGAGAGATAGAGATATGGCCGCTTCGGTGGTTGACAACACATCAATCCAAAACTCTATTTTGGGGCCATCGGCTCTGTTCGCATCTGGGGAGTTAGGATGCATTTTTATTTTAGTAGTAATTAAAATAAAAAAAATAAATTTCTCACTCTCCCCCAATAATTATTAATTGATTTAAGTATCGATATATTTGCCATTCGTCTTGATTCATCCGATCTCTCGACATTAAACTTACTCTTCTTTGACTAAAAATCCCACAAAAATTAAGCACTAATTATAGCTTATCAAAGCATTAATTGTTAAGACAAGAAGCTGCTATCTGGGTTGGTACCATTGTTTGTTTTCTTTTTTCAACCTTATCTCTTTGCTAATTAGGATAACGATATTAATTATAAGGTTGGTTTAAGTTTGGCGCCGCCTATGACACTAATATATGCTTAAGGGGAAATCTCCATTGACAACCGTACAAAGTTCGCCCCTAAGCTTATAACATGGCAAGCTACAGATATGATCAAAAGAATTGATCAATGATTGCATGCTTATGTCTTTTTTGGTTCATTTTACATTTAAAAAGTATTATAAGCAATATGACCAAATATTCACATCATCAAACTAGATAACCTATGAAATCTAAATTATCTATTCTATCGCGTAAACTCATTTCTCTCTTAGTTAGTCTTATAAGAGTTTTGCCTCGATCGGACTTCTCAAAATAGATAAATTCAGATAAAATTCATCACATATCACTATTGATCAAATAAGGATAGAATTCAGTCTTTATTTTTTACTCGATCTCGAATAATATGTTTTTTAATTTAAATACATCTCTTTAGGGTATGAGGTGAAAAAACCAACATATAGGATGCATCTCAAATTTCTATCATTTCCAATATGTTTGTTAACCTTATCTGATCGTTCTTGAAAAAATTATTAATGCCCTCTTATCTTGATGTTTCAAAATAATCATATCTCTCATCCCCCTCAAGATAAGCATATATTGGTTCCTAGATTAAAAAAAAAAAAAATTGTGTCATCTAATATATTTTAAAGAATTTAACAAATAATTTGTTAAAAATTTTAGAATACTTTCTAACTTTATCTTGACCATTTCATATTTTTGTCCAAAAATTATTTTAAATTTATCTTGATACTATATTATCTTGTTCATTTTAACAAACGCTATCTTAATAAATTAAAAATATTAATAATTATATATAATATCTATAAAATCAAGATAGATCTAGTACAATCTCAATTAAAAGTCTTGGCAAATAAGAAATCCCATCAACTATCTTACCATTCTCTACTTCACAAGTGTCTCTAACTTTATAATTATTTATAGTTGATGCATTCTATTTTCTTGGATACCTATATATAGCTAATAATGAGTTATTTTGTAGGCATACCACATACCTAGTCCAAAAATTTCACTAGGACCAAGGCCTGGCCGCCCATGGTCCCACTAGAAGTAAGGCCTAGCCATGGAACTAAGAGCATCTGCAATTCTTCACTTCAAATTTGGAGTCAAACTCACACTAAATTTGGGGTAAGAGCTAATTTCTCTCCAACCCTTAACTCCAAATTTGGGGTAAAGAAATAGTTTATTCTTTTTTTTTTTATTTTTTGATTCTAAACATTTTTTTATAATGTAAATTATTTACTTATTTATTATATATTAATTTAAATTATTACCTAAAAATTACATAATTAACTAAAAAAATTAATTATCAATAATATTAAAAAAGAAAAACATTACATTTACTATCTCAATTAATAAACTATTATATTAAACACAACAAAATTTATTAATTATTATTCATTAATTGATTATAATTTATTAATATTATTAATACTAATAATAAGTAAAAAAAATGTAAAAATATATAATGGTGGGATACAAAATGAATTAAATTTTGTTATAGTTAAAATGAAGAGAGTAAAATAGAGATAAATATATTACCTTAAATTTGGGATCAAGGAATAGTGCAACCCCAAATTTGGGGTAATACTATTTATAATCCCAAATTTGGGGTAGGATTTGGGGATGGGTTAGAGGGGGTTTTACCCCAAATTTGGGGTTGGATTGGAGATGGTCTAAGGTCTGATTGGAGGTAATATTGATTTTATTAATGATCCTTTTTATATCATCAACTACTAAATGAAAATTTAAGTTTATAAATTTCGATAAGCTACCAAATTATTGTTTTAAAGCTTATAGACATTAATTAACAAATTAATAAGACATGCAAGGTAGCAAAAAAAATAAAAATCATAAAGCTAAACTAAGTAGGTTTAGCTGTTGCCAAATGTATTTTAATTTGGATAGAGGAGATCGGACAAGTTGTAGGGAGGGAGGGAGTCAACGTCTAAGACACCAATCATGAAGATACCCTTTTCTAGAGAACAACTTGACATTGCGAGGAGTTTTAAAAGATATATTTATACTAACAACTCAATTAATCTCGTACCATCTAAAAGAATATATCCTTAGATTCACTCCAATCATGCTTTTTATTTTATTTTTATTATATTATAAATAATTTACTTTTTAATATAATTTTATCTAAAAAAAATTATATATATTTCAACCGCAATTCCTATTTTCCTCTCTATTTAACTTTATATTTTATTTATTTATTAATAAACTTTAATTCTATTTATTTTACTTTATATATATTTTTCTTATTATAAAAATTAGATACACACATACACATAATTAATAATTAAATATATGTATATAAAAAATTAATAATTAAATACACAAATTAATAATTAAATATACACAAAATCAATAATCAAATACACAAATCAATAACTAAATCCACAAATACATAATATCACTCATTTAATACAAAAATAAATATAAAATATCCCAAAATCACAAACTAGTGCGTGATCTACTCCTCGCTGAAGAAGACACTACCGTCACCAGTTCTGCTCGTCGTAGCCTTCGCTAGTCGCCACTATTGCCAGATTTGGGAGTCGTTGCCCTGATTTAGTCTTCTGTTATGCTTGTAACTTATTTTTTCTAGATCAGCTAGTCACCGTCTTTGCAACATCAACTCTCCGGCCAATTTTGTCTTCGTTGTATTTGATCAACCTTTTCCTATATTGATGGCCGGTGGGGGTGGGGAGAGGAGATGGTGATATGACTTCAACAATTTCAATAGTCACATGTGACGACGAGAGTTTTCAATTTTATCAAATTTTTAGCTCGGGGAATTGGCTATGGCAAGCTCTGTTGGAGCTGAAGATTTGGGTTTTGACTCATTATTTTTTGACTTTGATGAGTAGAACAGAGTCCGATTGGAGTCGGTCTTAAAAGCAGGCAACGTTAAGATGATATTAGTAGACCAATACCGGTTGCCAATAAGCAGGCGGTAGAAATTTTCTCTTCCTCGCTTTCATGCATCGATCATTGCCGTATATATGTAACATTAATAATTGACCATAATATGCTAAGTTATTGCATTAAAACGGAAGAAGAAGATTAAACGATCGGGGGGTCACCTTAATTAAGTGCCATTACATCACACACACACACATATATATATATACACACAGAGAGAGCACAATGTTTTCATATTCTGCAAACAACCTGTTCTGTTACTTCAATAAGAGGGAATTATTATTTAATTAGTATGGGATGGGATGAATAAACCTGGCAGTCAGTCCTAGGTAACGTAAAATTCCATGGGTGCCATGATGCCTAACTATTAGTTTATGTTAATGGAGAGAAGAAGAAAAAGAAGAAGAAAAATACAAAAATAAGAAAAGAAAATCATGGGGATTAGTGAGGATTAAACGTAACGAACCGAGAATGGGGTTGAGGGGGGCAGGCGCAGGCAGAGAGAGAGAGAGAGAGAGAAAAGGGGTGAAGGAAGCAAAGGGGATGATGGATGGATGTTGCTTAACGCGCAATTTGTAATTCCCTCTGCTCTCGCGTCGTATGCTGCGTGCGGCTGCGCACAGAATCCCAGTGCAGTGAGCGTGCAATGCAATCACTTCTGGGCCCATTTACACATGCCATCTGCCATCTCCCATCCGCTTGAGTAATTTCCAAGCCATATCCCACTTAACATTCTCATTCTCTCTCTCTCTCTCTCTGTAACTGTAAAACTCTCTCTCTCTCTCTCTCTCTTCCCCTTTTCAAATCCATTTAATTTGTTCATTTATTCCCATTAATTATATGTTCCCACATATAGTGAAAGTTTGAATCACCTTCCTTTAACCTTAATCATGGATATGCATGCTCTTCCTCTGGCTACTCATAATGGGTAAATCTATTTTCTGCCCCTTTCCCCCCACATTCCCAGGATCCCCTGTCAATTCTCTTCACTCTTAACTGTCTCTCTCTCTCTCTCTCTCATCCCCTTGCCATCCATTTCAAAAAAAAGACTCGGTTTCGGCTTATCGTTTATTAATTCTATGTTCAATGTACCATTATTGCACTTTTATTTTCTGTTTTGGGTGTAAAAACCAGGTAAAGGGGCTTGAAAATTAGACAATTATTTTACTTCATATATATATATATATATAAATATAGTGGGTGTTATGATTTTATAACTGAAGTCAAGGATCAGATTGCATGCATGCCAGTGTGTAAAGGACACAAAGTAGCAACTAGTGTTGATTAATGTTGCTGCAAAGTGAGGCTTACTTACATGGAAAGTGAAGTTAACCACTGGCTTAAGTAAAACCAGCTGGTAATTAATTAATGGTTATGGGTTTGGACTTACGGAGGTCATTTTCCCAACACCACCACTTTTACTTAATTGTCAAACTAATCTCTGCAAATCCATCCACCTACCCACCTTTATCATTAATATACACATGTCAAATGTATGTACCAATCATCAATCAACACAAGTTTTTGATTTTTCACCATAATATGTTGTTCTCCCCCCTTTTAGGATAAGAGTCTCATAATTTTGCTTGCATTATTATTGTGTTGTGAAAATGACAGTATATGATAATACAGTCAAAACGACATTATAATTAGTTGTATTACTAACACATACTTAAGAATAATTAAGACCACCCATTGCCAAAAAGGTTACCTCTCAATACCATCTCCTCATTGAGTGGGTACGTATTTTTCCTCTTGCTCCATGGTTATTATTGGTCTTGTCATTGGACTAAAATCAAAGTCAAAATTTTTATTTATTTGTTTTATGTCTATTTGAATAATGAAGGTCAAATCCCCTATATTTACATTTTTGAGTCAATTTAATTCTTATATTTTGATGTGTAAAAAAAAAAAAAATAAAGAGAAATGAGTCAATTTAACTTTTTTTTTTTTTACATGTCAAATTATAATAGTTAAATTGACTCAAAAATTCAACTACAATTTGAATTGTCACATGGGCTAAATTGAGTCAAAAATACGGATATAGAAGTATAATTGAAATAATAAAAAGTTTAAGTGATTATATAAAAAAAATAAAAATATATGAGAAAAATATAGATTTGGTCAATAATTAAAACTATGCTTTTTTTTAGTATGGAACTTTAAAAATGGTAGTTAAAATGATTGAAAGGGCACTAGTAAAATACATAGAAGTGTCGATGAAAAAACTTTGAACAAATTAATTAATGACATTATTGCGTAAGTTAAATTATTAGACACCATTGAAGTGGTAGCATTTTTTTTGAAATTAATCACGTAGTTTGGACATCTCAGCCATGCTGTTTATTTAAAAAAAATTGTGACAAATTAAGTATAATATTAGAGAAATATGCAAAGATTATTAAAAACATTAAATTCAAATCATCAAAGCTGATGTTATAATCTCTTTTATTATTCAACTAACTCTATGAATAGATATATGCAAATATGTATGTCTCTTTGCAATGATTGGTAACCACACTACCTACCTTAAGAAATTGATACAAATGATTTGGGATGTACAAATGATTTGCACTGTTTTTGTTTTTTCTTTTTTTTTCAACACTTATTATTTGAAATGTATTTTATGTGGTCTTAATGAAAAAACTCAATAATCTATTAATTACATATAACAGATAAAGACGTATAGATTATAAAAAGTATTAAACTCAAATCATAAAGACTGGCATTATAATCTCTTTTACTATCTAACTAACTTTATGATATAAATGTGTATCTCTTTGCAATGTTTGGTGTCGACACCATCTAAAGAAATAAATACAAATGATCGACTTTTTTTTTTCTTTTTTCAATACCTATTATTTGAGATGTATTTTATTTGAACTTATTGAGAAAACTCAATAATTTATAAATTACATGTAATAAATAAATACTCATAAATTATTGAAAACATTAAACCCAAATCATAAAGAGCGATGTTATAATCTCTTTATCACTTAACTAATTTTACAGGTTGATATATACAAATAAATATATCTTTTTGCAACGTTTGGTACCGATATAACCCAAAGAAATAGATACAAATTAATGATCGACTTGTTTTTCTCTTTTTCTTTCTTTTAACACCTATTATTTGAGATTTTTTTTATGTGAACTCATCGAAAAAACTCAATAATCTATATAAATTACATATAACAAATAAATACGCATAAATTATTAAAAACATTAAACTCAAATCATAAAGACTGATGTTATAATCTATTTTTATCATCCAACTAACTCTATGAGTAGATATATACAAATATGTATATCTCTCAGCGACGTTTGGTATCAACATAACCTAAAGAAATAGATACAAATTATCAACTTGTTTTTTTTTTTCCCTCTTTTTCTTTTTTCAACACCTATTATTTGGGATGTTTATTATATGAACTTATCGAAAAAACTCAATAATCTACGAATTACATATAAAAGATAAATAAGCATAAATTATTGAAAACACTAAACTCAAATCATAAAGACTGATTCTTTTATCATCCAACTAACTCTACGAGTAGATATAAATAAATATGTATATCTCTTAGCAACGTTTGATATCGACACAACCTAAAGAAATATATACAAATGATCGACTTATTTTTCTCTTTTTCTTTTTTCAACACCTATTATTTAAGATGTTTTTTATATGAACTTCTAAAAAAAACTCAATAATCTACAAATTACAGATAACAAGTAAATATATATAAATTATTGAAAACATTAAACTCAAATCAAAAAGATTGATGTTATAATCTCTTTTATCATCCAACTAATTCTACTAGTAGATATATACAAATGACGATTTCACAAACGCCATTAGTTGACTAATTTGTTTCCAATATTGTTTGGTGCTTGCCGTGCACTTTGGTGCAGATTAGGCATTGTCCTGTTCAAATCCTGACCTCATACAAAATTGAACTCCACATCAAGCAATGTTAGAGAGCCATTAGGATAAAAAAAAATTGAAGGCATATACGCATCAGGCATGCATGCGCGCGCGGGCACTGGCGGAAAGATTGATGTAACAAGTTCTACAAGTTAGTTGGGGCGGGCGGCGGGGAAGAAGGCGACGAAGATCTTATTTATATTTACGAGCATAGATTATATTAATTATCTACTGCAAAAATATTGTGATGTATTAACATTTCTCTTAAGCTATATTGGGAATTAAAAACAAGAGTTTTTCATGCAACAGATGAAGATAAAATGAAGAACAGATGAAGATACAATAAAAAGATTGTTGGAAATGGCTAAAATCAATATATATATATATATATATAATGAAGAACAGATGAAGATAAAATATACGTAATTAATAAAAGAGATAGGAAAAGGAATCCAAATGTTGGCATCAGGAAGATAAATAAAATGGGGGATGAAATCACAATGAAAAGGAAGATGAGAGAGAGAGAGAGAGGGGGGGGGGGGGGGGGGGGGAAGTGTAATTAGATAAGCAATCTAATTCTTCTTCTGACTTAGGCTTAAAACTAATAGTAAAATTAGCAAAAGCATGCATGGGTTTGACTAGAAAAGGAGCTGAATATGTCACTGTTGAGAGCTCCATCTTAGCTACTTTTATTTGTTTAAGTATTGTGGTGACAAGGAAACCCAGCAATCATGTAATGTGATAAGAATGATCATATTTTGGGAATAATAATAATACGAATAATAATAATACTAATAGGGGGGGAGAGAAAATTAATAATACTAAAAAGGATCGAATGCGATGGAACATAAATAACATGATGACAGCATCTGGCCGTCCAAAAGACCGACATCCTAATAATGTTAAAGCAAGAGGACTGGATGAGTCGGATTAGGTGGTTTAGCAAGCAATTGCTGCATCATTGCTCCTATTTTTATTTACTAACAAACATCCTGATGTTAGGGCGGCGTCTAACCCTAGCTAATTAAAAGATCTTCTTATATATATATATGTGTGTATATATTTGGATCTCCTCATGTTGATTTCATTTTTCCCTTTTTGATCTTTTGATATATATTCCTTAATTTCTTTTTTCACCTGGGTTGTTTAATTTTGTGGCGATGGATAGAAACGATCGATGACTTAAAGATATAATTTTACTTTTAATACAGCATGAGTTTATATATGATAGAATTGTATTAGAATAAGATCAATACAACATTCTTCACTTAATTAGAAACCATTTTATATATTATAAATAGCTCCAAACGTACATTTAATTAGCATTTCAATTCTTTAATTGTTGCAACCCAAAATTAAATTATCAACATTGGATTGATGTTTTGGAGAGAGTCCTTAGAACACACTACTCCTATATTGAATTGAAGATGGATGGATTACTACAGAGGCAATGGAGTGGGCTTTATTTAGCTGCATGTGAGATACATAATGGGATTGTTTGGATAATCAGAAAACTGGAGATCTCATAAGAGAACAGCATGATTTCCAAATGGGGTCCAGCCCATGGAAGATCAAGGACACAATTATCCATCCGTTTGAAGCTGTATATATATATATATATATTGGGAGGAGGACTATAGCAGTAATTGGATTCATTCATTGCTCATCATCATAACCAAACACCTTCATTATTTACTACTTTCAACTCCTTTATATATTTATCAAAACAAATAAAAAACCTCTCAAGCATGCTTCCCCCCCCTCTCTCTCTCTCCCCCACAAGTCAATAATGTCAACGGACAGCATCTTCGCTTGTTGACGCAGCAACTTAGGAAGAACGAAAAAGAAACAAAAAAGAATATGCAGAAAAAGTAGATATGATCATGTGGTGGAAAGATGGATCAGAGAGAATTGAGATCCCATTTTATGGTAGCTATGATTCTTGTAAGACCCTTAGTTTTTGATAGATTTCCTCCTTCTTATTGGCAGTGATTACATGCCTGCTGTGTTAAAGCATAAGATTAAAAAAAGAATAAAAAAAAAACATCCAAAAATTTTCAGATGAAATAGAAGAAATTCCATAAAGATGTTCTTTTGTTAAAATGATCCCTAAAAACAACCCATCAAAATGGTGATAATTACAAAATTAAAAAAAAAAAAAGACAGTCTTGAGATCAATATTAATTCGGTTAATTTGATCATGAATTTTTGTATAAAAATAATTAATGTTGTATCCATATATATGTGTGTGTGTGTGTCATTTGGGTTTAAAAAATCCAATCAGATCGACCCCACAAGATTACATAGTGACATGACTCATGAGATACAAATTAATTAAAGTTAAGATGACTAGTGTTGTTGCATGCCTTAAAAAGGGCTGGATCTAAACACATACACATATAGCAATGTGGTTGGGCATGCAAGCAGCAACAGCTACATAATAGTTGGTAATTGAGACAGTAGTGGTTATGGATGACAGCATCAAAGCTTGCCTCTCTTGTTTGGTGCTTGTTGACCAAATTTTGGTCCATAATATGCTTGATTACATTGATTCCATTACTCTTGTTCATAAACACTAATTGAAACTTTTAATTATATTGCCACCTTGAGAATATGCATGCAACACACCAAATTATAACTTATATATACACAAACTAAACGCCGCGTTTAAAATCTAAAGAAAGCAACAATACAGTGCATGCACGAGATTCTTGTTATCCATCTTGGAAGGTCTTAATTAATTGAACATACATTATATATTTCATTTGCTAGAGTGACTTTAATTAGGGTTCCATTGGGTCTGTAAAAGAGTACTGAAGAATGCATATACATTGTAAAGCTTTTCTTCTTCATTTGAATTTAGCCATTCTAATTAATAATGCTGTAAACTAAGTAGGTATAGCTTCCTATTGAGAGAAGGAAAATGGGTGTCGATCTATCATATTGGTTTAATATTGGAATTCGTTATATTATATATACAAAATTGAAGGGTTTTTCTTTTTTGCTAATAAAACAAGTCAGTCGATGATGTGTGTGATGGAAGGAAATGGTTGCACTGATGTTAACTTATGAATGAATTAATTGTGGAGAGGAGATATAAGGGTTAGTTAGTTGATGGACGTTAATGGACATTTACAGCTGTTTGTGGAGTTCAATATCTTTGATTTACTTTTTAATCCAAGAAACGGGTTATAATGATTAAACGTCTCAAGCTAGCTATCCTCAAGATAAGACCCATATGTGTGTACTGTTTGTGTGTGTGTGTGTGTGTGTTGTGGTGGTATATAGGCATTGATGATAAGACATTTTTGTATCCTCTCTCTGTCTCCCCCACCAACCTATGTGGCTCTACTCAATAATTTTCACCAAACAATTGGGTTGGGGCTGTCCTGTCCCTACTGCTAGTTTTTAAGGCTTCAATTCAATAGCGTCAAAGCTTAAAGGCTGCTCCATTCTGGGGATTGGATCTGATCTAATGGGAAAAGTAGAGTAGCCCCGCCCCAACCCATAAAAAGAAAGAAAAAGAGAACGTCCCTTCCCTTCTTTTTCCTGAAATGAAAAGCAACCCAAAATGAAATCCTTGGGAGGGAAAATGCCTATCAAAACAAAAGTCATATATAATTATAATTCTACTACTTCGTTTTATTCATAATAATTTTGGGTAAACATGAAGTTAAAAGAGTTGTGTGGGTCATGGCTGGATAACAGGTGGTACTTAGGCTTCTTCAGGGCTAGGCCCCCATGGGCAAGAGGACCAATAATCTACCCAAGTTCAAGGGAAATGCAAAGGCAAAGACAAAGGCTCCACCACCTCTTTTATGGACGTTCACAAGCAAAGGTATACCCTTGTACCAATGTACTTTGAGAAGCCCAAGCCCGTTTCATTGGGCCAGAAGCACTACATGTCCCTGGAGTTCTGTAGTAATTGACGGGCTCCAATCACCCAAACCCTAAGCCTATGTTTACATAAAAGCTTTGATTCCATTCCGTTGATGCAGGGCAAAAAATTGTTCTATACACACCTAAATCATTATATATCCACCGTGGAAGGTTGTTCTAGTACCACCACAGTCGCAACTTAATGGAACAGATAGCATTGGCAAGTTTGAGGAGGGTCTCATGTTCAAGTTTTATAAATCTTAATTATTCTCTTCTTATTATGTCTTGGAGTAATTCTTTGTCACACGTTTATATAAGTTTAAGAGGTAACATGATTAATGATATTGACATAAAAACTTATCACGGTGTTACTAGACTCATAAACCACACGCGAGTGTAGTCAAGTCTTGTAAATTTTATTGACTCGTCTCATAAATCTAATCTCATGGGTATGTCAACACATACCTTTTTTAATTTTGCATTTGCATATAATATATACATATATATATATATCTTGAAAAAAAATGTTTTTGGTTATAAAACAATTTATGTAAAATATTATATGTAAAAAGCAATTAAAGACTAACAGGTACCAAATCAGACCCATACAGAGTGTATCGCTAGTTTCCATTAACGTTTGCTTGAGATGGCTTAGTTTGTTAAATTAAAGCTTATTGTTTTGTCATCTAATTGCTTTCCAGTTGTAGACCACATCCAAAGAAGAAAGCACAATCAAGCCATTAAATAAACAGTGACACAACAAAACCATTTTATATATCTGCAGATAGATGATGATATGATATCCATTTAGACCTACCTGCTTCAGAGAGAGAGATTTCATTTCAATTCAATTCTCTGTTTTTAGTTATAACAGGGCCTATCTATCCGTCTGTCTGTCTGTCTGTCTGTCTATGATTGATTATCAGCAAAGGAAAATAGGTAATGAAACAAGAGCAAGAAAGAGGGTAGCAAGGTGACCCGGATTATCAGCAAAGGAAAATAGGTAATGAAACAAGAGCAAGAAAGAGGGTAGCAAGGTGACCCGCATTTCATGTGCCCTTCACCTTCACGTGGGTGAATTATATGCAATGCATCAACCAAATTAAAACAAAAATGAAGTGAAGTTACAGCTCATGCAAATTGAGGTTGAGGATGGCAAAAGTGATTTGAGTTCACAACCACATACTCATTCCCTTTGGTTTCTTTCATTGATTCGATTCACCAAACAAACATATATGGCTGTGGTTAGTTTGCCCAATTGCTTCTTCATTTCATACACCAAATTAATCTGTTTTCAAACTCAAAACTCTACCACAACAACACAACTAATCCATCTGCTCAATTGAATTAAAAATGGGACAAAACTTCTGCTATTCCAAGAATTGAAATGCAATCCAATCCAATCTTTCTACAAGCAAAAATCAAACGGGACGACAATCTTAATTAAACCAAAACAAACCAACAACCTAAGATATATTTTCCTCCTTGTTTTCTTTCTCTGAATATGAAACAGAAAAAAAAAGAAGCAGTAGTGACTTTAAGAGAATAGATCCATCCCATTGTATAAGGTTATAAGAAGTCATCAATGTAATTACAATCTAATAATTCCCCATCTCTCTCTCACTCTGCTTCTAAGTATCGGCAAAATAAATATATATATATATATATTACATAATAATTCATTTCAAATCTAAAACAAATTCAAATTCTAAAAGAGAGACGGGAGACACAGCAGCTGAACCGTATCACGATGAACCCTTGGGATTACGATTACGAACGGAGAGCTGAACGGGGATGGGCCGACCCGTACCCGTCCCGCCGCAGCTACTGCACGCCATCCGCCCCGACCCGGCACAAGTCCGGCAGCCCACGTCGCCGTCCGACCAGCGGGAGCACATGCAGATGACCCGACCCGTGCCGTTGCAGCTGGGGCATCGGGGGAACTGGGTCGGCCCCATCATAGGCTTCTGGTCCATGACCGACTTCACCAGAACCGCTCCGGCCAAGACGCTCAGACCGGTGGCCAGCGGAGTCAACACAATCGGACCCATCTGGGATTGGAGAAACAGAGGAGGTTGCTGCTGTGCTTGGGGCGGAAGAAGAAGAAGATGGGTTATTATTTGTAAATGGATTCTTGTTCCGGTCTGGGGGGTTGATTTTTTTATAAGGATAGAAGGAATGAAGTGGTGAAGCGTCGGTACACGTAGAGGCGTGTTGAGTTTGTGTGGGCTTCGGGAGGCGGGAGGAGGCTTGGAGCTTAGTGAAGATGTTCTTTTCGCTATTTTCTTCTCTTTCTCTACTCCATTTTATTTGAATTTTCTTTCCTTGGTGGGTGTTGTTTGTTCTCTCTCAATTCTTTGGTGGGTATTGTTTGTTCTCTCTCTCTCTCTCTCATCCTCTTTTGTCTGTCTTTTGGGCATTATTTAGATTTTGCTTTGCTTGCACTGCTGGATCTCTCGGGCCTTCTGATTGCCCCAATCTTATCTTTACATGCATTTTAAGAAATAATCCTTGTTTTTTTAGAAAAATCTCAAAAAAATTTACTTAAAGGGTAATGTTAATTATTATTTTAGGAATAATTGTTAATATATAATAAATGCACATGATTTTTAATTTTCAAAATTCAATCAATTAATTTAAAACATTATTTAAAAATTAAAAATAAAATAAAATAAATACATAATTTAAAAATAATATGCTCTTAGTTGTAACTTGACTATTTAAACTTCTAAAGATGAAAATAATAAGCATTACCCTAATTTAAAATGAAATAACAAAAATAAACCGATCTTAGGATGATCGTCTTTGCGCGACTGTCAGTATTTGTACTTTCAATTATATCAATTGAGATAAATTACAAATTAGGCCTTTGACCTTAGTTCAGAGTAAGGATCAAATTCACAATCCACTGAATTGATATCGATATATTATTTATTTAATCATTCGACTTATGTTTTGAAAATAATAAATTCATGTTGTGTCTGCTTCACACACACAGTGAATTATAATGTATATATTTTATAATAACACGGTCCGAGCAGGTCAGGTCAACAATGGAATAACGATAGGAACCTTTTGCTAACAAGAAGACTGATTGAAGTGCAGCAGCAAGCAGGCCGCCCTCGCCCACACCCGCGCCCGCGCCCGCGCCATCTCCAATGACACATTAGGATACAACATTCGCCCCATATTCTTCCAGCTTTCACATTTCTCCTCTCTCAATTCCATCGTTTGCAACGTTTATAACCTCAAACATACAATTAATGTGTAAGCGTGCCACGTGACAAAAAGCTCGCCCTTTCTAGGTTACGGGTCAAGCTCGGCTGAGTTAATCTTTGGCCCAAGCCCTGCCGGCCTTGGATACTCGTGGGTCACACACGGTCTCTCGGACGACCCTTGACCACGAGGACGCATATTTGTCCCGCGATTTGTGCCTTCAATTTTGGGAAGGACATTGATGATTATTGACCCTAGAGGAAATCTTCAAAACCCACAACGGGCTAATTATTTCTAGTCAATAACAATCGCCAAGATCTCATATTGGGGTACATAGACATTTCTATTGGTACATGGATAGTCAGTCATGTCCTTTTGGAAAGCTTGCGTCTATAACTAATGGATGCACATCTCTTCCATGGATGGTAGTATTATTAGAAGATACCCATTCAAACGGTACTAGTCCAAAGTATAAATAGGAAGCCATTGGATCGAGGGATATATAATTTTTCCGTTTAATTATTTCTTGCCTTCTCTAATTTTGTACATAGTTTTGAGTTTGAGATTGCTCATATTGAAATCTTTAGTATTACTGACTGCAGATTTTGAGACTGAAACTGTTGGAGGCGTTTTATCATTTAACCCTATAACAATTTATTAGGTGCAAATAACACTTCTAAGAGAGTGACTTTGTTCATGATCAAAGTCTAATTAGATTTGTTCTTCTACCCCACTTTCCTAACTATTTTAAGGTGTTACTTTACTCTTGGGTGGGTTTAAAAAGTGGGACTATGGAATCTGATCCAACTATGTCTGAGACAAAAAAAACCTTAAAAGTTGGCAGATATAATTTTTATGTTTAATCATTCCTTGCCTTTTCCAATTCTGTACACAGTTTTGAGATTGCTAACTGTAGATTTTGAGACTTTGAAACTCATAGAGGCATTTTGTTGTTGAACCCTATAACAATTTAGTGGGTGCAAAAAACACTTTGAGAGTGACTTTGTTCACAGTCAAAGTCTAATTAGAATTGTCCTTCTACCCTATTTTCCTAACAATTTTAAAGGGTTACTGTGCTCTTGGGTGGTGGGTTCAAAAATTGAGACTATGGAATCTAATCCAACTATGTATGCAACAGAAGACTTAGAAGTTAACAGATAGGATAGATTGAATTTCATCTGTTGGAAAGACAATATGATTCTACTTTTGACATAATTGAATTTGTATTATGTTTTGAGTGATAATCTGTTGGAAAGACAATATCTCTCATAATAAATATGTTTTGTCATCATCAAATAGACTTATAAATAAAAAAGGGGGAGATTGTTGAGAAATTTTATATTTTGATTTAATGAAAAAAATTAGTAAATTTGGTTAAAGGATGATGGCAAAGACAATTAATAATGATATGAAAAGTTAAGTTTTTAACCGAGTATTTCATTGAATCAAGTAAAAAAATGGCTTTTGTTAATCGAGTAATAAGTTCAAAATAATCAAATATCTCAACGATCAAATAGGTTTCAGTAAAATTTTCAAGTGTAAATTAATCAAGTAAATCAACTTTGTAATCGAGTAATGTTCGGTCAATCCTAAAAGTAATCAATTACAAATATAGGATTAATCGAATAAAGATGAAGTATACTTGACTAAATAAGTTGTAAGCACCCCCGCCTGGATATCCCCATCCACCAGGACTACCCGAACGGGAGAGCCTACGGGAGGAGAAAGAATCAACCACAAGACAAAAATTGCCCTGGCATGCATATACGAAATAAGGATAGCGGAAGCAAAGCAAAACACATGCATGCACTATGAGTACCCCGCTATCACAGCGGTCACATGATAAATACACAAACACAGACTCTTGTGCTGACATACACGAGACTCGAGGAAAGACCTGGTACAGTACAAAATAATAGAGTAAATTCTACTCAACCATCAGAGTTGACCGGGACTGTCTGTACACCATACCGACTCTGCCGCCAAAAGCTAACTCCCTTTCCATGGCCCACGCTGCCACTATCTGGAATGATAAAAAGCAAAATGAGTCGAGAGACTCAGCAAGCATAAAGAAAGAAAGACTGAAGGATGAACATATCCAGAAAACTCTCTCCAGGATAAACCCCCAAGTACACACAAGCCATGAGACACTACAACACAATAGCATAGCATAATAAAAGCATATACCGATCCTTAGGGCCCACACAAGACACCTGGCACCCAAGTCCCATACCAACCTGCCCCTGCCCTGAAAGGTAACATGCATCTCCAACAAACCTGCGCGCGCTGTCCCGGGTCGGTACTCCGGACACCCGAGCCAGAGGCTCCCTCGGAACGATACTCCCGTTCGAGAACTATATACTACCAGTAGCCATGCAATGCACATAAAATGCAATGGCGTAGTGAGCATCAACGTGATACATGGCGCCGATACATCCAGGCATCAGGCCATGCTCCCCTACATAGTAAACCACACGCGATGCATATGGTCGTGCTGGATGCAACCTAACCAAGCTAGAATGTCCGTGTCCAATCATACTCAATAAATGAATATCCCAACATACAACCCGTACCCATGTGCATATCAAATCATGAACAGTAAAATAATGAATTTAGACGTGCAATAAATCACATACGGGCAGAGCTAGTCAGCAGTGCCCGGCACCGGTCAACGGCCAGTGACTAGGAGTGTCCACCCGACGGTCCACATCAGGGCCGTACAATAGTCTACCCCAACGTCACCAACAACCGATATCTGCTCTACTGCTCGATAGCTCTAACCGAACCATAAATAAATCCAAGAAAACCATAAATAAACTCACACGTCTAGGAACCTAATCCCCAAGCTGGGTTCGGCATCATTCCCAAAAGGAGTGGGGGCGGTACAAACCCCCCATAGGCTCACAACGAATAAAATTCTAGAAATCTCGAATTTAATTTAAATTAAAGCAACTGAATAATAAGTCAACAAATAAGGCTAGGTGCCGAATTAAAGTAAGGGAGGTGATAAAATACAGAAAATCATGGGGTCTTTCACGGGAATTAAAGATCATGAAGAGAGGGTTATGATCTTGCTTTACACAGCCATTTCTTATATTACTTACACTCCCGCTGCACAAATTAATACATTTTACTAATAAAACTAAGCTTCGATTTAAAACCCATAGGCATATTTCCGACAACTCAACTCAATCGGTATAAAATCGAAGCTATTACGGGTATATGAGGGCACTAAAATTTAGAAGGTAAAGAGAGCTTGCCTTATTTTGCAGATTTCTGGCCTTCGCACACTGCAAAATAATATTAACGCTAAAATAAACCAAAATACAACCTAAAAATACGATTTAATCCGTAGAGAATGTTTAATACAAGCTGATTAACCTACCTCGCTCTTCAGATCTTCACTTGCACAGAGAAAAATTATTTTTCTTGGATTTTTCTTCTATTTTCTCTCTTTTTCTTCGCTGCCTCGCGTCTGATTTTCGCCCGATTGCTCACTATTTAAGCTTCTATTAATGCTTCAATTAATTGCAGCAGAAATCGGCTAAAAATTAATTTCTTTTCCTCCCAGCCACCCGCGCTTGCCTCAGCTCGAACCCGCGCCTCACGCCAGCACCCGCGGCCACTAAGTTGACTGCTTCCTTAACAATACATACACATTCAATTAATTTTATAATGACTTTCAGTAATTTTCGAAAATTTACACTTAAACCCACAACTTTCAAAAACCTCCACAAACACCCCTAACTCCCATTTCCCTTATTACACTTATACCCCAAACAATTCCATAATTTCACCTATTTAATTTATTTTATTATTTTCCTAAATACTCCCTAATAAGCAATTATTTTCCTTAAAACAACATCAACATATATTTCCTTAAATTTTCAAATGCTCAAATAAATTACTATTTTCTTCAAAATAACATAAATAAATATTGTCTCTTAATTTCTCAATTACTCGATGTTGACATCAAACACCAAAATTTATAATCATTATTTATTTTCAAATTTTGGGATATTACATAAGTGTTTGTAATTGAGTATATAATAAATTTTTTTGTCAAGACTAAAGTAATCGTGTAAAATGATTTTGTAATCAAGTAATGATCAATCTATACTCGAGTGAATTGCTTTTGTAATCGAGTAAATACTCTTTAAAATTTCTGGACACTTTTTACTCAAGTGATTGAAATATGTAATCGAGTGATGTATATTTTGTATTCAAGTAAATTAGTTTTGTAATCGAGTAGATTTATGTTGAAAATAAGCTAAGTCTCTAGAACTTAAATTTAACCGAGTAAGAAAGTTTGTATTCGAGTAAAGATACTTATGTATTCGAGAACATAGCCTTGTCTAATAGAGTATAAGTTAAATTTCTCTATGACTCAAATTTAATCAAGTAAAAATATCTTTGTAGTAAGTAAAAAAACTAATCAATTACAAAACCTATATAGTCGAGTAAAGATCAAACTTAGTCAAATAAACTCTAGTTTGTACTCAAGTAATACTTTATAGATTTTGAAAAAATATAGCCGTACAATTCATTAAATGCAAATTGTATTTACTTTTCAATGCATTAAATATTCTTCGGACAACATTTGCATATTTTATGAATTTCTAATTAATTGTTTGAAGTTTGTAGAGACAAAAAATGATAGTTGTGACAAAATAAAATAAAATATTCTATTTGTTTAAGGATAGGTCAGTAGTTGCAATCAATATCAAAAGAGTATAAAAGAGAGATGAAATCTGATAAGAAAGAACTAATGAATTCCAAAAACTACAACTTTCTTGAGCTCAAAGCTTTCAAAGATCAAATTACTCAAGCTAGTCATTCAAAAGAGATAGTGCTTAATTCATATTTTCTTATCTCTTTGTATTATCAAAAGAAGCCTTTGTAATTTGTAACTTCATTTCCTTATTTTGAAATACTTTTCTTTACAATTGTTCGTGAAATTATAAAGGTTAAGCTTTACTCTATAAAAGACATTGGTTATGGTTAAACCAAAGTTAAAAAATCATTGTGTAAAGGTTAGTAGTTGAACCTGCTCAAAAGCTATTAAAGTAAGATTAGTTTGATTAAATCCTTGATGAGCAGTTAAGATAATGGATTAGGGTTTAAACTGAACCACTATACATCTTGTGTGCTGCATTTTTTAATTTCTTTTAATTTAAGTTCTTTTTCTTTTTAAAGGGTGAAAAAGCTTAATTCACCAGCATCTTAAGTTAACAAACTCTACATACAAGATTTAAAGAAATGAGAGATGCAACTCTCAACAATAGAACTCTTTCTTAAATTTCAGCAACAAAAAGCCTACAAATAGAATTTATAGAGAATAAACTAAACCTTGTGAAAGAGAGAAAATCAGTGTAAACAGTATAAGCTTAGTGAAACAGTGATTTTTTGAAAATTGAAAGCTTCAGAACATTTTCTTATCAAGTCTCCTGATCTCTGTTCTCTGTTAAGCTTCAAACATTGAGTACTGATTTTGTAATTAAGTAATGATCAATCTATACTCGGGTGAACTCCTTTTGTAATTGAGTAAATACTCTTTAAAATTTTTAGACACTTCTTACTCGAGTGATTGAAATATGTAATTGAGTGATGTATATTTTGTATTCAAGTAAATTAGTTTTGTAATCGAATAGATTTATGTTGAAAATAAGCTAAGTCTCTATAACTGAAATTTAACCGAGTAAGAAAGTTTGTATTTGAGTAAAGATACTTATGTATTCGAGTACATAGCCTTGTCTAATCAAGTATAAGTTAAATTTCTCTATGACTCAAATTTAATCGAGTAAAAATATCTTTGTACTTGAGTAAGTAAAAAAAGTAATCAATTACAAAACCTATACAATCAAGTAAAGATCAAACTTAGTCAAATAAACTCTAGTTTGTTCTCGAGTAACACTTTACAAATTTTGAAAAAATATAGCTGTTATAGCTCATTAAATACGATCCATCTTTACTTTTCAGTGCATTAAATGTTCTTCAGACAATATGGGCATATTTTATAAATTTCTAATTGATTGTTTGAAGTTTGTAGAGACAAAAAAATGGCAATTGTGACACAAAATAAAAAGAATATTCTATTTGTTTATGGATAGGTCTGCATTCAATATCAGAAGAGTATAAAAGAGAGATGAAATCTGATGAGAAAGAACTATGAATTCCAAAAACTACCATAACTCTCTTAAGCTCAAAGCCTTCAAAGATCATTTTACTCGAGCTAATCATTCAAAAAAGATAGTGCCTAATTCATATTTTTTTTTATCTCTTTGTATTATTAAGAGAAGCCATTGTAATCTTTAACTTCATTTCCTTCTCTTGAATTACTTTTCTTCACAATTTTTGTGAAATTGTAAAAGTTAAGTCTTACTTTGTAAAAGATATTGGTTGTGGCTGAACCAAAGTTAAAAAACCATTGTGTAAATGTTAGTAGTTGAGCATGCTCAAAAGCTAGCTAAGTAAGATTGATTTGACTAAATCCTTAGTGAAAAGTCAAGATAGTGAACTAGGGTTTAAGTTGAACCCCTATACATCTTGTGTGCTGTATTTTTTAATTTCTTTTGATTTTAGTTCATTTTCTCTTTAAATGGTAAAAAAACTTAATTCACCCCCTTTTAACTTAACAAACTCTACATACACGATTTAAAGAAATGAGAGATGCAACTCTTAACAATATAACTTTCTCTTAAATTTCAATAACAAAAAGCCTGAAAATAGAATTTACAAAGAATAAACTAAGCCTTGTGAAAGAGAAAATTAATGTAAACAGTGTAAGCTCAATGAAACAATGATTATTTTAAAACCGAAAGCTTCAACACATTTTCTTATCAAGTCTCTTGATCTTTCTCTTCTCTTTTAAGCTTCAAACATTGAGTACATATAACTTTTGACTTCTCTTCATTTAATCTAGTTGTTGGAGGTCAAAATTGGAAGTTTCAAACTATAGCAAACTAGTTGTTAGTAACTTCTAAATAAAAACTGAAATGACCCTCCTCCTAGAGCCCCCGCTAGCATAGAAGATCCGTGAAAGGGTCATTACTTGAGTAATATAGAATAGTAACACAAACTAAAAACTCAGACACCACCTTTATTAAAAACATACCTTTTTAATCACATAGCATTTCATAGTCATTCTTACATAAGCATTCATACCGTGAGCCCACCTGGCATACATAAAATAGATCCATATCAAAATTATAAAACATTATTCTAACACAAGCATAATGACACTCAAGACTTGGCCTCAGGAAGACGCTGCACTTGCTATCATGACTCAATAATCTGGACCTAACTTTGTTGAACGCACCTGCGATCTCATGATACTCTTACCTGGAATGATGGAAAGCAAATGTGAGTCACGAGACTCAACAAGCTCTAGAAAGGAAGGTATTAGGTTTTCAATAGACTCTTCCCAACATTCCATGCAATTCATGCCAATGCAACCACACCATGCCATGATCCATATGTGCCTTACTTCTAAGTATATAACATAAAATCAACTACACATTAAGGGTCATTGGGGCCCACATAAGCCACACATTGGCACCCAAGTCCCGCATATAAACCTGTTGTAACCTACTATAGGCTACCATATCATTATTCAATAAGATTCGCCTTTTCCTGACTTTGGTCAGCTTTTCCTGACATACATAACATATTGCCATAATTGGCCTTTCCTGTCATACATAACTTGTCATCATAACATCTCGTTGTCGTGGACTCGTTCCATGGTCTTATGCCGTGGGCTTACCCCACCTCTCATAACCACTTATCCTTACCATGCAGTACAACACATAAGAAATGCAATGGCATCTACAGCGTAAACGTGATGTCAAGGCCCCCATAAACCAATCATCAGGCCATGCTACGCCCATATAAAAATACACACATGTGAAATACTCTAAATGCATGTGCTCACCTAGAGTACCCAAACTGGCTCTTAGGCCAATCGGGTCATGCCAATGCTCACATATCCCACCACACATAAGGCATGTTCCCTAAATGAATGCAACCCAACCCCCTGCAATACACATATCATGATATGCTCACAATCAAGGTGAGAATCTGGTAGTACCAGCTCTTTTGGCCTGTCTTACGCTTATCGTAACAGCCGATGACTGGCGCTCATATATCCAGCCATCAACAACCATGATCCACGATCGACAGTCAGTGGTTTTGTACCCCATACCCTTAAGACACACTCTTAGATGACATCAACTCATCCGCACTACACTTAGCATTTCATAAGCATTCATCATAACTTTTCATGCTCCTGACAACACAAACAACGTTATGTCATTTGCGTTCCTATCTCTTCTCATACACAGGAACCCGTTTCCACATTCATAATAAATTATTAACATAACCCCATAACTATTTTCTAAGAATCTAGCCCCAACGGGTTTGACATCATTTCCAAAGAAAGCGAAGCGATGCAAAGCTCCGTGACGATCGAAATGAAAGACACTAAGACATCACTACGTAACTCATTCTATTAACAATAACCTCATTAATAAAATATAAGTCATAGGGTGGTTGCCATGCGGATTATTATTATTAATACGTGGAATCGAATCACGGTGAGAGAGGATATAAAATACGAGAAACTACGGAGATTTTCACGGAAAATAAAGAACAGGAGGCGAAAGGGTTAGGAGCTTCCTGAAAACGGTTGATTCTTGACTTTTATGCACTCCCGCTGCGAAGTAATACAATTAAAGTAGATAATGAGTTCTTGGGCACCAATTAATTAATTTCGAATATATAAGATTAATATCTCTATGTGTATAATATTCTAACAATTTATTTAACTTACCTGAAAACTTAAAAGGGGGATTAAATCAAATTTTTTCCCACTTTTTCTTCAATTTTTCACCTCCGCGAGCTGCTGGCTGATCCCTTCTTTCTCTCTCTCAATCCCTTAATTTCACTTTGCTGGCTTGCGTCACTCCAAATTAGCTTCAATTTGTAAGTTCTAAATCTACTGTTTGTTGCCCAAGATTTCTCCCTTTTTTATAGCTAATTCAAGTGGCATTAAAGCCACAAAAAGAAATGGCTAAGGAGCAGCCACGTCCCAGCCCAAGGTGCTGCCCATTTTTTTTATTTTAATATATAATATAATGTTAATATTACCTAAAACTATTTTATTTTATTATATAAAATATATATTTGCTCCCATAATATATATATATATATATCAACTATGAGCCTATACCACATGCAGTCACGTGAGCAACTTTTTCATTTTTACATTACTAATTTTTCTTTTTATTTATTTTTAATATAATATAAGATGTAACTTTCCCAATTTCATTTCTTCTTACTCATAAATATAATTAATTTAATACCCTTAAGTATATTCCTTAAACCACAAATCCTCAATAAATCATTTCTAACACTCAAAATTATCTATTATTATGTTTTCAAAATATCGAGATGTTATAAAAATGATTGATAGTTTTATAAAACGATCAATTATTTATTTCAAATTTTGAAAAATCACTTGATAGTTTTTTCAAGAATAAAAATTAGTTGACTATTTAAACTTGAAACATTGATCTAAAATGTATATATTAAATTGATTGACTTGTTTTAAGTGCCAATTGACGGTTTCAAAGAAAAAGTCGACAATTATGAAGAATAGGTTAACAATTTTTCATTAAATTTAATGTTTAATTGATTTCTGTTTCATTTTCAAGCTACTTCCTTCGTCTTTTAAATTTTAACAATATTTTAGGATTCACAAAATTTCATTAATTTTGAAGACAATTCCAAAAACCATGTTCAAGAATTGTTTAAGATCAAAAATCAAAACCTTTGAAATCCAAAACACTTATTTTATCATGTCCAAAACCTTTTAAGTTCAATATCATTAACACTTTATTAAAGTTTTATGTTTAAGATAAACATAATCAAAATAAAATTAACAAAATCAATTATACCCAAGATTGTCAATTAGTATTCTTTCCTAGAATTAAGCGATGGACTTGATCATCATTTGGGATTATTTTTTACGATTTAGTGATTAGTCCAAATCCAAATAAACTAGGGATAAACCCATTTTCCTAAATGTTAGGAAGGTGTTCTATGAGGATAATCTTAATCCATTTGAAATTGTCTAGGGTAAATATTCCTAAGCAAACTCTACCAAGGAGACCAAATCATAAACTAAGGATTTTCTCTAATCTACTGTAAATAGAGAATGATCTTTCATCATAGATAATAATTCTCAATCATGATCTCACACCATCTCTAGCTCTCTTTTATTTTTCTACTATTGCTCTACGTTAAACTTAGGTATTAAAATGATTTTCTTGACCCTTGTTAGTAATTTGGCGAACGAAAAAATTCGAGATGGTAAAAGTATGAGTATTATTTGGCTTGATATATTTTAAATACGGTCAACAATTCGGTCAAATATTCGTCATAAGAAAAATATTCGGGAGAGACTTAATTCGTGTTTAATAAGTTCCAACTGAATAAATTCGTCAATAAAAATTTGACATATTATATATATATATATGCACACAAACATATTTTTGATAAACAAGTAAACAACTCATTAAACATAAAAATATAATTTATATTTTCACCAATATTATAAAATGAGAATTGTTAAGACAATTCATATATGCACACAAATATATTTTTACTAAACAAGCAAACAACTCATCAAACATAAAAAATATAATTACACATGCTGGTCCCTTAGGGTATGGCTATTCAAGAAGGGGTTGAATTGAGTAATTAAAATTTTTCTCCCTTTTAATAAATATTATTGATTAATAATTTTACTTAAGAATATTATTTGATAAATATAATAAATTATGTTTGAGATTAATAATTAATGCAAATCATAAAATATAACCATAGTAAATAATATGAGACACAACACAATTTATTATTTTTCATTTTTCTCCCCATTTTTATCATAGTCAAAAAGATATTGTTAGTGAAAAGAATACATATTTAAATAATATAGTCCATGAGAGACATTTACCAAGCATAATGTACATAAACAATATGGTGAAAATATGAAAGATCGGTTTAGCTAGAATGACAAAGAAACAATGATTGTGGCTTATCTGTCAGAGAATTATGTGCTAACCATTTCAACCACAGATCCAAGATTACACAACATCTAAGAAAACAATCATAGAATATTCAAGGGGTACAATATCATTACAGAATCTAGAAAACAATAATCTAATTCACCCACATTGATAGCTTTGGATTTCGTCGATGCTCAGTGCTGATGATGGTTGTCAAACACGACGGATTCAAATTCATCGACATCACCTGTGTAACGACCCGTTTTTCGGAGCGTTGCTTCTACTTAGAATTTTGGGAATATTTTTTTTTTTATCCAATCAATTTCTAAGAACCATAAAATCCCAAATTCCAAGTCTTGCCTTCTCAACTAAACAAATTCAATAAATAGACAGTTAAGACAGGCAATAAAATAGCGACTACGGAAGACTGATCGAACCTGATATAGTGCGTAAACATATTACATCACTTAATATATGAAATCGTTCCAAAAGTTCTCCAAACGAAATACATGATGATGTCTCCCAATATATTAACTGAATGCCTCAAATATAATCAAAACATGCTAGGGTTTACATCATTTAATACATCATACATAATAAAAGACATGATAAGTGTGCCACATGCGGCAACATAAATCTACCCTTCTGCTATTTCTTTTCCTTTTGCGCTGCTGGTCGAACCTGGAATGTGGAATATTTCAGGGACATAGTCCAATTAGAAGATGAATATTCTAGTGAGGATTTCAAAACAGTTTATATGCATGGTCAGTTATAAAGTGAATGCAAAACCTTTGAGATCTATTCTGAAGTGCCATGTGAACATGTTAGCATCCTCCAATGAGAGCTTTTTCAATGGCGCATGACAGCGCCTCTCGGGAAGTCCCTAACCATGCCACCCCGACCCAACTTCATAGAACTCATGCAAATACCACACACGCCATCCCTTAGGCTCACGGTATTCCTCACGAGAGCTTTCTCACTGGCGCGTGCATAGCGCCTCTCGGAGGATGTCCAACTTTTCCCCTCGGTCAACAACATGTAGGTATAACAGTATGGCCACACGAATTTTCATGAATGCAACAGTTTAAAAACATATTTCAAGTATGTAACGACACATGAGCCGATATTTTGATATGCACAAAAATCACATAATTTGACAACGTAGCATGCTCATATAGGCAAATCATAACACGTATAGGTTTATAGAAAACCTCATGCAAGAACAACAGTTTGAAGGTAAAACCATTCACAAAATCAGGTTTGGATAGTGTAATCACTCACCTTGGACTATTTTTTGAGATTCCTCGAGATGCGTGCCCGTTCTTGATTTACGTGCCAAATGCACTTTTGCTCAACCTCGAGACTTAAAGATGCCCTGGACATTATATGTATTCAAAGGAAAGTCAATATCTAATTTTTTAAGATTTTTCATAATTTTTCTCAATTTCCTCTATTTTTCCTATTTTTCCATAACCACCGTATCCTTCGAAAATTCACAACAATACCAAACCTAAGTATTTTTCCACTCTTTTTCTAACAACATTCATGAAATAAGGCCTAGTAATTTATATACTAAACTCACTAGGCTAACAAATTAATTTACTAATTTAACTAAATAATTTACTAAACTAATTTAAACTAAATTAATTAAATAACTAAATTGCTTAAAAAAAAAATAAATAAACTTACCTATGAATTGCCCAAGTAGCTCTCATCCAAGCTCCAAGCTCTCCATGGAAATCCAAATGGCAAGCTTGCCTATTTATATGCAAAATTTGCCTTGGCCACCAAAATTTATTCCATTATCTTAATCTCCAAACCATGGTTTTGATCCATGGTTTTGATCCATAGATTGGCCAATTCCAAAACCATGGTTTTGATCCATGGTTTTGCTTCAATCTACCAAACTTTAACTCATTATTTTAATTTCTAAATCACGGTTTTTAATCCATAGATTTTGCTTCAATCTTGTGGCCAAATTAAGCCACAATCTCTTGGCCAAGAAACCATGGGCCATCACGTGAACACACCACACACACACACACACACACACACATATATATATATATTTATATCTTAATATAATATATTATATTACTTAATATACTATATTAATAAGAAAAAATTACATCAAATCCCAAATTTCTCCCTCATTTCACTTGAGTATTTCCTCAACATCAATTTCACTTTGATTCAAATACTGAAATTCTAAAATTAATAACTCTAAGTTACTCGATAAGTACATTTTTACCCCAGTCTTTTTACAGGGTTATCGTTTCATCTTAAAACCACTTCAGGGTTGATCTTCACATAAAAACAGAGTCCCCTGCAGTCTCCGTTGACTTTTCAGAAGTCCCGTATCATCATTCGATTTTGCAGCCTGACCCGCAGCTGTACCGAAAACTGTTCCCAATTTAATTTCTTTCAATGTCATAAATACTATTTTGGGATGTCCAATGACATCATATCATTTTCCTTTGGAATCTATATCTCGATGCAGTCCCTACAGTCAATTCGCTAATTCTATAACCCTATTCTGTATTGGTTTGAGCTCTCTTTAAGCCCAAAAATTCTCAAACTTCACAATTATTTTCGAATTATCTCTATCTTCCATTTTCTAATAATTTCGGGTATTACAACCTGGGAATGGCCACTGGCTTCTGCTAGTTTCGACTAGGTAATGTTGCGAACTAGCATCTTGAAAATAAAGAAATGACACATTTTCTTCTGGGATAACTGGTTTTCAAAATTCTAAATAGGATTTGAATCATCCACGAGTAATGATCCATTTTGGCAATATGGAATATGTCCAAAATTACAGGTAAAGTTCGGATGCAGTTCTAGAATAGGGTTTGAATTAGTTTCTAGGTAAAATCAATTTTGAATATTTTGAGGGTTTGGATAAGAGTTTGCAAACAGTAATTCCTGTAATAAGGTTAGATGTGTTAGAACGGGAGGTGGTATGACACACACCAAGAAGGGGGGTGAATTGGATATTTTAAAATTCTTGATAGAACTTGAAAACTTTTTGACTCAATTGAGATTTTAGTGATTTAAAAGATAGAACATATGAAATGATAAATGTAAAGCAAGAAGAATAAATTACACAAAGAATTTATAGTGGTTCGGCTTAAACCAAGCCTAATCCACTACCTTAGCTCCCATTAAGGATTTTGAACCAATTCACTAAAATCTCCTACTTACACAAGTAGGCCCTCTAGCTACACAAGCTAGGAAATACAAGAAGTGTACAATTGGAGAGAATCTAAGATTGAATCTCTTAGTTACAATGTCTCTCAAAAATGATACAAGGCTTGAATGAAATAATACAAGGTAAAATCAAAGCCTTAAAGAAAGAAAATTAAAGCACAGACAATATAAATACAAATGTGTATACGATGTAAGCTCAACTCATTTCCTTTCCATCCATTAGTCTTCTCTTGATCATGTTTGAATTGTATTTATAGGCTTCCCAAAAGATTGAAGAGAAATGTAGCCGTTTGTGACCGTTGGAGTTTGAAAAACTAGCCATTGGAAGCTTTCTGCAAAAGATATAGTCGATAGAAGAAAATGCATAGTTGACTATTTTTACAAGTAAAACAAGATATAGTCGACAGACAAGAAGACATAGTCGACTATTTTATAACACAAATTTTCCATAGTCGACAAACACATAAACATAGTCGACAGATGCAAAAATATGAAGAGGATTTTGAATTTTATGAAAAAAAATAATCGATAGATGCAAAAATAGTCGACAGAAGTCTTAAATAGTCGACAGATCAATCCAGCATAGTCGACTATCCTTAACAGTATAGTCGATTATTTTCAGGCATAGTCAACAGAATGAACCACATAGTCGACTATCCATTTGAAAAGATTTAAAACTTAACAACTCCTCATTTTGATTCTTTTGAAAGCAAGTTGAGATTATCAAAAATATATTTATTTTGAATCTAAACACACTCAACCACACTTCAACATTTCTCCTATATAAATTTTCATAACTTTGGTTCAAGGAGATTTAAAGATTGATTTTCTCATACATATAATCCATATAATAGAGATTGATTTTTATATAGTCATTATCAAAACTATTTTATTACCAAGAGTAAAATATCAAGATGAACTTGAAGATCGATAACCTGCTATTGGAGGGAAAAAAAAATATAAGATACACAGCCGTAAATGGGATCTTGAAGCCTAACTCGAGCTTCATACAATAGTGTAATGACAGCCCCATAATGGTCACTTATCGGAAGCTGAGCCAGGAGCTTTGAGGCATTATTGGCACCAAAAATCTTATGGATAGTTGCAAAATTAGTAGGTCCTTCATGGTAGAAGTAAGGGGCAAAGACGCACGATTTGGTACATTTTCTTCTTAATACTTTGCAGGCACCGCGTGGAGAATCGGTTCCTGTCGACGTTTGATTTCGGCCGACCGTGATTCGTTTTGGGCCGCGGTGAGTCAATCCAAAAAAAATACCGAGGAGGAAGGAAAAAACCCCCCCCTCCCCCAAAGTTCCAAGCGTGTACACCAGAATCTTTTACGTGGTTCGGCCAGAACGATGCCTAGTCCACGGCCGCCCTCTGATCATTCTCCCGGAGTGGCGGTATCTGATTATTCTTTTTTTCTGTGTCCCTCCTCTTTGCCCCTCATGGCCCCCTTTATTTCCATTTTTCTTGAGGGACTTTTACAATCTAGATAATATATAAAAATACAGTGTTTGTATAATGGGGGACAAATAGTTCTTACCGCCTTCGCAAGACCGGGAGTGGGATCCTCATTACGAGGGGCATGGGCTGTTACAGATAAAGTGATCGGACCCTACCTCTGACTTCTCAGCAGCTTTGCCGCTCATGCGAGCTGGAGATTTTAGGCGAGCGACCTGGATGGCCCAGCGATCTGGAGGATATTTCAGGAGCTCGTTAGTCGATTGCTCCGAGCTCGTTGGGGGATTACCGGGAGCTCGCCATACGCTCGCTTTACGAGTTCCGGGTCTTTGATGGAGGCTGGACCTTCCTTGACGAGGTCGTCCGGGCCTTCTCGGCCTTGGGTGATTGGGCCGGTCTATCGGACCGAGTCTGGCCCATGCGGGGAGATGCGGGAAATACATATAACAGTTCCTGACATGATCTTCTAGTTGTTTTGGTTTTTATTTTTATTTTTTTTTTGTTTAATTAGTGACTTGTGGTGCTGGTGAGAGGGCGAGGGCGACGGCGAGAGCAAGATAGAGCAGTAAGAGGAGAGAGGCATCGAGCGACGGAGCAGCGAGAGGCGAGAGTGAGGGCGAGGGCGAGGTGCGAGAGCGATGAAGAAGCTAAGAGTGAGAGAGGTAAGGCAACGAGCGAATCAACGAGAGGCAGGGGATTTGGGGGCTGGTGAGTAGGCCGTGGGCAGCGGTGACAGCAGAAAGGATGTAGATGGTTATAAACGCTGTGGGCAATAGATTTGAAGGCCTGATCTAGGTAGATCTGGATGAAGGTGACACAATGGAGATGTGGGAAATGCTAGAGATTTGAGGAATAGTGGTACCGAGAGGGTTTAAATGAGAAATGAGTGAAGAGGATTTTGAAGTGAGGAAGGATACTAAGGCAAAAAAAGGTCTAGATATACGAATGAACAACGAATAACCAAAAAAAAAATGAAAACAGAGACTCATTGTGGATCTAATCAGCGGGACGACAGTAAGTGAAGAAGGAGATCGAAGATGGAACGGTGCAGGAAGAATAGAGGTGATGGCGGTGTCAGCAATCGACGAAGACAACGCTCGTAACGAGAGAGTGGGGGGTATTTGAGTGAGAGGAGAGTGAGAGAATGGCGATGACAATTGGCGGGTTGATACGAAAGAAAACAGAGAGGGTTTTGAAGGAGGGAGACTAACAGTAAGCGAAGAAGGTCGACCTTATCTGGGTTAACCTTTTAATTTTTTTTTTAAGAATAAAAACGAAATTTGCACAAGAGATTTTTCCATTTCAACAACACATTTTCACCAATATCACAAAATGATAATTTTTATACAGTCCAAAATCCAAATACTCAAGTCCTTTGATTGAATTAAAAAAAATCATAATTAAATGATCGAGATATAGATGATCCAATGCCAAGTCTTCTATCAAGCCACGAAGTATCACCAATACCAATATTATCTATTGCATTCTCCTCAAGACCTTCATCTGTAGTCTCCTCAAGTCTTTCATTAACATTTTAATCAAGCTCCACAAGATTTTCAAGATCAATTACTTTTCTATCATGCATCTCAAAATTAGTAGAATTCTTTAACATTAATGAATTCACCCTTATATAGACAAGGTCCTTTAAAATATCTAGTGATAATCTATTTATCTTTTTTGTTTGTGTAGCATCAAATGCACTCCAATTACGTTCACATGTAGAAGCACTAAATGGTTGGCTCAATATACGAATAGCAACCCTTTTAGAATAGGAACTAAGCCTTCGTTTTCTTCCCACCACACTCTTACACATAATGATCAACAAGTTATCTTTCTATAAGATAAATAACTTAATAAAAGTAGATATTAAAATAAATTAAACAAAAGTAACATTACTTACGAAGATGAGTAGATCTCATTTGTGCCATTGAAAGAAAATTAAACATATTTGGATGTCTCCCATCATAAATCAATAATTGGTCAGCAAACTCATTTCTCTTTGTAATGTCAACCAATTTTTCTCCCACAAATAATAAACCATCTCTTACTTTAAATTGACCATACCTTATTTTCATGTCATACATTAAAGATAGGTTAAGGTAAGCTGCAACTACATGTATCTCATGAAGTATATTCTTCTCTCGTCTTGTCTTAAATAAATCCCGTAGCTGCATGTATTTGATAGGATTAGTTTCACATTGCTGTTTGATTGCAGTTCCTGCTCTCTCTATTGCATCATAAATGTAGCCAGCAGTTGATCCATCACCATCAACTAATCACAATATTTTAACAAGAGACTCTAAGGCATATATAACCTCTTTTCCTTTTTCCAAAATTCAGTACCTTGAGTTATGTCCTTCACATTTTGTGTCATTGCTCCTTTGCTATATGACAAGTTTCTCCAAATAGCTGATGCAATTAAGTTTCTCAAGTCATCTTCAACTTCTAAAAAAGATTGAAACATTAGAAAATGAGAAGCAAACCTAGTTTTGGAATACCTTGTCAAATCCTTGTGTGTATGTTCCCTCATTAAACTTAAGACAATGGTATGCATGTACATATAATCCACAATCTCCTTTGCCTTATCAAATACCTTACTTATTCATTGAACCTGATTATAAATATCTTTGAAAAGTAATTGAACTCCATGGGTTGCACACTTTGTTTTGTATATGTGAGGATAACTTCCCATTATCATATCACCAGCAAATCCATAATTTGAAGCATTGTCTATGATAATTTGAACTACATTCTTAGATCCAATCTCCTCAATGACAGATACAAGTAGATCTCTAAGAAAAGAACCACTCTTTCTATGACTTGACCTTTCAAAAGGCTTTAAAAAGATAGGGCCTTTTGGAGAATAAGCAACCACATTGATAAATGAGCTACCTTTCATGTTTGTCCAAATATCAGACATTGATGTGCATCCTGATAAATTCCACGATTCCTTCACTTTAGCTACATAATCTTCAACCATTGTTTTGTTATTCATCACTAATTTAGTTCTTAAAGTAGAATAACTTGGTAATGAATATCCAATACCAAAGTCAAAAATAGCCTTAATCATCTCAATAAAAGCACGTGTTTAAATAACATTGAAAGGAATATTATTCAAAAAAAAATATTGAGCTATTTTCATGTCCACCATATCTTTATCCTTTTTGTTGTATATAGTAGGTATTGAAATTTATTATAAACTCGACAAAGTTTCTTGACTAATTTCGATATTTTCAGTATAATTTTGCCTTTTTACTACCACCTCCAATAGCAATAATAGCTTGTACCTCATCCGGCACACTTAGACAAACCATAACACCACGCTATGTTTGGCCAAATAAATGTGATTTTACTCTAGATATACCACTAGGATACTCTTTTTGACAAAATTAAATTTGAATTATCGGTTCAGATTATCAACATACTCCCAAAATTTGTCTTTTTATCTCATTTCCTACATATATTTTAATTTTATTTACTAATATGCATAACAATTAGTTAATAAAGATTAACATGTATAAGTAGAAATAAATTTATTAAAACTTATATAATTAAAAAAAACAACAGATTCAACCAATCTATATTAACGCAAGATGACATGAAAAAATTCAAATGTCACAAACAAACAACATATTCAAGTTCCAAAACAAATTAATAAAGCTATGTTGAAGTTAACGAACAAAGTGCATGCGTGGTGGCTAAGATCTTAATTTGGACAAATAATTGAAGTTAGTTGAGGCTATATCTGGAAACTATGTAAAATGGTGTAACGTCCCCATTTTTCATAGTTAGTATTTATATTTTTTTTTCTCGGGGACGCGACGCTAGCCTGACTACCAAAAACTCATGGCGACCTTTCCTTAGAAATCACGGCCGAGGAATTCAAGGGGAAGCATCAGAAAAGTTGGCACCTGCCAGAGTCTTAATTAAAATACGATAGCTAACATACTTATTTATGAAAACAAACCTTGTTATTGTCTCATCCATTCACTTATCATATTCTTAAAAGTACATAGAGGTCAATTACAATAAGCAATGTTAAATCTAACATGTTAGTCTATTACAACATTTGCAACAATAGCACCACCAGGACCTTATGGTCAGGATTTCTTTGTACGCGTCTAACCCCGCCTTGCGTGCCTTGCTCTTACCTGGAATGACGCAAGCAAAGCTTGAGCCGCAAGTCTCGCAAGCATAATAATATGAAGGCGACAGGTTAATAATAGAACTTTTCCCATACCACATGCAATCCATGTCAATGCAACAACATACCATGCCATGATCCATGCGTGTTTTAGCTTTAAATGCATAAACATAAAGTAAGTTGCACATAGAGGGTCCTTGGGGCCCACATAAGAACACATAATGACGCCCAAGTCCCGCATATAAACTTGTAGCGGCCCAATATAGGTTACCATGTCTTGCCATCATAACATAACATAACATGGCATCGCCGTGGTCTGTTCCACGGGCTTATGCCGTGGGCCTAACCCACTTCTCATAACATTCTTCCTCACCATGCAATGTAACACTTGCAATGGTATCTGCAATATAAACGTGATGTCAATGGCTCCATAAACCAAGCATTAGGCCATGCTACGCCCATATAAGAATACACACATGTGAAGTGCTCTAAATGCATATGCTCACCTAGAGTACCCAAACTGGCTCTTAGGCCAATCGAGTCATGCCAATGCTCACACACCCCATCACACACAAAGCATGTGTTTTCCCAATGAATGCAATCCAAACCCCATGCATCACACATTATCATGATATGCGCAAGTTAAGGTGAAAATCCGGTAATACTAGCTCTTCTGGCCCGTCTTCCTGCTTATCGTAACAGCTGATAACTGACACCCATACATCCAACCATCAGCTACCACGACCCACGGTAGATAGTCAATGACTTTGTACCCCATACCTTTCAATATCCATAGCCATCATTTACTTATATTCTTTAAACTTAGCATTTCATAAGCTGTCCTCTTACTCCCCATGCACCTCACCCTTTAAGACCCTTAACATAACCACCCCTTTTTGCAAGGAGACACAATTCCCTGCGTCATCTAACCCTAACAATAATGCATCATTCCTTAGGAAATTAAGGGTGTTTCAAGACCCTCGTTGAGATTACAAATGTTGTTTAACCAGATTTAGAATTACATGCCAAATAAATAAAATGGATCAGATTATTCATATCGGAGAAGATAATACAAAGAAGACTCGCAACAGAAAGTTACATGTAGCCAATAGAGGGAATAACTTAGGATAGGGTTAAGAGTTTTCATAAAGGAAGTAAATGAGTGGAAGCTTGCACAAAGGAAATAAAGGAGTAGAAGCTTGCCTCTTAATAGCGGATTTGATGTTTTTCTTTCTATTTTTGGCTATTTCAGCACGAACACCAGTGATGTCCGACTCGTAGTTTTGATAGATTTGGGCACAAGCTCTGATGACGTCCGAAAATTCCAACAGGGTTGTTCCTTGTTTTTGGCAGAACTTCTTTCTCTCTCCCCAGTTCTTTTTTTTCAGAGTTTCCCTATCCAAAATCCATACTTTCTTCTCTTAGGAATGCCCCAAATCCTTTCCCAAGAGCCTTATTTATAGAATTTCTCGGCGAACCATAACTTGCCATGTGTCACTGTAATTATTTAGAACTCATCATGACTTCTATGTGTTCCCATCTAAATGGTGTCAAGTGTCCCATATAATCATTTCTATCCATGTGTTCTTGTCAAATGGTGCCAAGTGTCCCATATAATCATTTCTATACATGTGCTCTTCTCAAATGGTGCCATGTGTCCCATATAATCATTTCTATCTATGTGTTCTTGTCAAATGGTGTTAAGTGTCCCATATAATCATTTCTATCCATGTGTTCTTAACAAATAGTGCCATGTGTCCCATATAATCATATTGGAATTCTATTTGGAATCCAAAGCTAGTTTTAATAAGATTTGAAGTCCAAAGCTAAATTTGAAATCAATTTGAAATCCAAAGCTATATTTAACAAGAGTTTGAAATCTATAACATTTAGGTCCCTAGGCTATTCACAAATTTCTAGGACTTTTAGTAAGTTGGACTCGTTCCATGGTTCTTTTTTCAAAAATTACACTTCTACCCGTATTTCAAAATTATGATTCTGTCCCTGACTAGTCACCTATGATTCTATTTCCTTGAATATGAAAGATCTTGGGTGTTACAAATGGAAAGTAAGGAAAGCAAAAATTATAGTGGTTATTGGTTGTTAGTTATAATTTGCGTGTTTTTAGTTTATTTCTTCTTATTATTTTTGAATAACAAATTCATAATTTTTATAACTGCTCATGTGTAACAGCCCAGTTCTTCAGGGCGTGTTATGCCTTAGGAAATTTGGTCTATATTTTTTTTTTTTTATCTCTACATTATCCCGAAATTCCCTAAGACCTTATCTAGTGCGAGATATCTACACTAGAAATAAATACAAAGCGGAAGCTGAATCGAACCTGCACATGGTACATTTACTTGCTTCTTGACGTCTCGCGTCACTACATATCACCAATCTCGAAATCATCTCTGCAAGTCCCAACTGGAACGTTGAATGTTCCAGGGGCGAACCCAAGTTAGATGATGAACCATTTAAGTAAGGGTACATAATGCTATGTCATGAGTGTATGCAATGTCTTTCATCGTAGGTGTCAACTGCACCCCTCATGCTACCTACCATTTTAGCGGCCACCTCTTTCGAAACCGGGGTGTATGGGTGCACCCTTGGTAAGGCAGCGGTGCCAGTTCGTACTCCTTACGGCCTCATATGCGTGTGATCGATGATATCAACGTGTAATTATGCATTTCATAATCATGTATGCAGTCTACGTGATGGATACATATCAGGGCATGTCAATATGATGAAAACATTTTCGAGGAAGTACCACTTACCTTTTCAAGCTTATCGGGCTACCTCGATATCCATGCCTTGCCTTGTGCATCGCCTCGATTTGCGTGCCAACCTCAAAATTTGCACAAGTCTCTTCAACTTCAGCCTCAAAGCATCCTAATCACCATAATTATTTAAATAAATATTAAAACCCATTTTTCCATAATTTCTGGCATTTCCTTTAATTTTCCTCCTATTTCTTCCTAATTTCCCGTGGTACTTCAATCTTTGCTAGATTTTTTTTTTTGTTTTTTACTCATTGACATCATTTTAATCATCGCCCAGCTACACATCCTCGATTTGCCCACCAGGGCTATCTTAGACTAATCGTCTATCCTAACAAGACCTTTATTCTTAAAAATCAAAAATTCTAGATCTCCAATAAATTTTGATCTATTAAGAACGCGACATTTCATACGGTAATTTGACACCCTGGCACATTTGCCATTACTTGTCTTTCTCAAGCATGCCAAAACTCTCAAAGACATCTATTCGTAACCATCCCGTTAACTGGATTGGGTAAGTACCTATGTCTCCCATGGTACTCCAATCCTTAGGAAATTCCTTGCAAATCTAAAATCAATTCATCTTTGAAGATCTCTATTTAGATCACGTTACCTGGTTCCAATTAAAAACAACTGAATCTTAAACTTGCAAGAACTCTTTACCGAATGATACTTTAAAGCTCAAATAACAATTTAGGTCCACATACTGATGCATAAGGCATAACTTATTCGCGAATCTTTTTTTTTGAATCCTTAAGCCCACTTGGCACACCGAATCGTAGTCACAACCTCTATTGGCTAGGTCTCCTTATCATTCCTTTAGGGTTGATACGACCTATTAAGAAACTCTTTCATTTCTTGATACCTGAACTCTACTCGAACCAATGTTTCTATCTCACTATTTATCGCCAAGGCCTTGAACTGGTCATAGTCTCGTTTACCGAGAATTTCATTGACTCTCACATTTCGATCTTTAGATCCAGCTGACTATCGGCACACGACCATTCATGACCCTATTGTCATACTAGATACCGAGGTGTTCTATTCCTCGAGCCTTGCACTGTTCGTCATGTCATCCACTCCCAAGATGATTGCAAATCCCGATACAATTTTAAATACGACACTCGATTCATATTCAATCTATTTCATTTCGGGTTGACTCCCTAGGTTTCTGACCTCGATTAATCACAGCTAGTGGCACACATTGCATCCCAGACCATTGGGACTTAAACTCCATACAAGGTACAGACCCTACTGGGCTGTTCTAGATTTTCATCATCTGATCGTCTCCCAAGCAGTCTGACATGATGCTTCGATCGACGGGCTTCCCGTACCTTATCGCAAGCCATTCCTCAACCATCTGCACGTGGGTCCCTAGATCTAGATCTGTCACTACGAACACCGAACCAATAGTGTCGTTACGCTTGCTAGAGTTCCTTATCCCCTTTTCTGTGAGTCACATCGGTTGCACCACTATCACTGATTAATTGACACAACTCATACGCCATCATTGACCATCTTTGGCCTTTTGCTTGACCTAATCCATTGGATCCCTGATCTTTACCAAGACACTAAATGATCCTCGCAAAATATTTATCATTTGATCCTAACTTTTTAGCTAGGCCATGTTACATTAGACTAATCATTCTTGATTCTAATCATCCTTGATAACCCTTAGTTATCTTATCTTTCATTGTACGAATTCTGACTAATGACCTCAAATCAACAGTCTTTAAATCTCTTGGATCCATTATCATGGTTACTTACCTTACACCCGAATCTTATTATCATATCTTAACTTCAATAGCTAGATCATTGTACTAGTTTCTATCAGGCTTTTACTATTCACCGAGAATAGTAATCGTATACTGAAATAGTGTCTGTATGTGAATAGTACACCAGGTAAGCTCCCAGAAAAGAGAGGTGGGTCACAAATGGACACACTTAAATACCAAGTCTTTCCTTAGGCAGAACTTGCCTAGACATGCACTTCCACTACTTAACACTGAAATCCAGTAACCTCTAAGCCTTCGACCGGCAATCCTCGAATCTTCAAAGAGGGATTTCATCTTATGAACCATTAATTTCTTTTCCTTAAGCCTCCACTTGGCGTTCCTACTAACTGCTTCCATCAATACCGGATACCCTTAAGTCTCCAAATTGATATTCCCTAATCTTCAAATAGAATTTAACTTCAATATCAATTACATCCGAGTCACTTAGAGCTTCCAATAATCTTAGGCTCTGATACCAACTGTAACAGCCCAGTTCTTCAGGGCGTGTTATGCCTTAGGAAATTTGGTCTATATATATATATATTTTTTTTTATCTCTACATTATCCCGAAATTCCCTAAAACCTTATCTAGTGCGAGATATCTACACTAGAAATAAATACAAAGCGGAAGCTGAATCGAACCTGCACATGGTACATTTACTTGCTTCTTGACGTCTCGCATCACTACATATCACCAATCTCGAAATCATCTCTGCAAGTCCCGACTGGAACGTTGAATGTTCCAGGGGCGAACCCAAGTTAGATGATGAACCATCTAAGTAAGGGTACATAATGCTATGTCATGAGTGTATGCAATGTCATTCATCGTAGGTGTCAACTGCACCCCTCATGCTACCTACCATTTTAGCGGCCACCTCTTTCGAAGCCGGGGTGTATGGGTGCACCCTTGGTAAGGCAGCGGTGCCAGTTCGTACTCCCTACGGCCTCATATGCGTGTGATCGATGATATCAACGTGTAATTATGCATTTCATAATCATGTATGCAGTCTACGTGATGGATACATATCAGGGCATGTCAATATGATGAAAACATTTTCGAGGAAGTACCACTTACCTTTTCAAGCTTATCGGGCTACCTCGATATCCGTGCCTTGCCTTGTGCATCGCCTCGATTTGCGTGCCAACCTCAAAATTTGCACAAGTCTCTTCAACTTCAGCCTCAAAGCATCCTAATCACCATAATTATTTAAATAAATATTAAAACCCATTTTTCCATAATTTCTGGCATTTCCTTTAATTTTCCTCATATTTCTTCCTAATTTCCCTCAATAAATCCAAACTAAATATTTCGAAACTATTTTCTCAAATATTTCTCTACGAAAATTCATAAAATAATATTTTGGAATTTCTGAAATTTTCTAGAGAATTTTACTCACCTTGACTTAGCATCTCCGGTTTCCTCGGTATGCGTGTCATATCCTTGAAACGCATGCCCGGGCTGTTTTTCTCACCAAAATCTCCGGGATATCATTACGTCTTCATTTCCTATTTTTTTCAGGATTTTTCTAGGACTTTTCAGCATTTTTCTAAATTTTCTTTTCTTTTTCTTCATTTTCTTTCTTTTTCTCCTCATTTTCTTTTCTTTTTTCTTTTTTTTTTTCTTTTTTTCTCCACTTCATCTTCTTCCTCCTCCCGCCCCTGCCATGCCTGCAACTTCCTTTTCTTCTTCCTTCTTTTCTTTCTTTTTTCTTCTTCTTCTTCTTTTCTTTTCTTCTTTCTTCTTCTTCTTCTTCTTTTTCCTCCTCTTCTTCTTCCTCTTCTTCTTCTTCCTTCTCCTTCTCCTTCCTGCACGCGGCTTGCTGCCATGCGCGTACCAGCTGCCTCCGCCCGCGAGCAGCCAGCCTTGTCGTCGCCTACTGTCGTGGTTGCTTGCCACCGGTCGCCCCAACGACCACCTCCGACTGCCCCGATCCGCCGCGACCCGCTGCTCGCGGCCCTCGCTCCTCTGCCTCTGCAACAGCAACTCGATTGCTGCCTTGGCCGCCTCCAGCCGGCCATGATCGACCCCTCCAGCTGCTCCGCCACCACCGCGCGCCACCGCACAAGGTTGCCTTGACCCCGCACCCGCACACCGCTGGAGCTGCCCGCGGCTGCCGTTGGCCGCGGCTGGTAGCTGCCCTGTTTCAGTTGGTTGCGGCCATGGCTGCCATGGCCGCGCCAACTTCAACCGCCTCCGAGCTCGAAGGTCGCCGTTGCTCCTTGCTGGAAGCTCCTTCGCGAGCTACCCGATCACCCCTGTGCTGCATAGCAGCTTAGAGCTCGCGTCGCCCAGCTTACTGCCGCGGCTGCCATGGCCGCGGCCCATCTTCCTTCCAACTCTCTCTCTCTCTCTCTCTTGCTTTGATGCTCTCGGCCACAACTCCCAATCTGATCTCCCTCCCTCGCTGCTTCTCAATCGGCCAAGATGGCTGCCAATTTATAGCCTCTATTACCTTGGCCGCTACTCCATTTATACATCATATTAATTGCTTCATTACTCACTCCATACCTCTGACAAATTCTTTTCTCCATTCACGCTGCCACAATCTTCCATTTTGCAGCCCAAATTTCGGTCATTAAAGCACGATCTCTTTCTTATCTTTGCTGCCATTTCTCCGCAACTTGGCCACCAAGTTGGCTCGGCCACCACGCGCACACAGCCACGCATACATATAAAATACATATATATAATTATATATTATACTTTAATTTAAGAAATTTACATATTAAACCAAATTTTATCCCTATTACATCTATGCAATTCCTTAATTGCAATTAGGCCCTTAAATCTCAAATTAATTTGCATTACAATACCAAAAATTCTCAATTAATAACTTTAAAGTTACTCGATAATGATGATTTCGCCCCAATGACCTCATCGGGCTGTCGTTTCATCCCGAAACTACTTAAGGGTTGATTCTTACACAAAATCGGAGCCCCCTAGGGTTCCGTTGATTTTTCGGGAGACTCCTATGACGATTCGATTTTGTAGCCTAAATAATAGCTGTATTTTAGCTGTACCGAAAACTGTTCCCGATCCAATTTCTTTTTATACCATAAATCTTATTTCGGAACGCTCATCGAGACCATGTTATTTTTCTTAAACAATTTCACTCCGAAGCATTTCCTGTAGTTGATTCGGTACCTAAAATTGCAATAAAATCCATTATTCGGTATTCTGAACTTATTAAAATTACGTGGCAGCCTTATCTAAACATGAGGTATTACATCATGTGTGTTTATATATATTCTTTTATGTTCCTTGTTTCTTTCTGTTAATTTCCTGTTATTTGTTAAAGTTCAGTATTTTAAAATTTTAATTTTAGAAACAATTTCAAAAATCAGTTCTTCAAATCTATCAATTTTACATTGTTTGATTTTAAAACTAAAAATTAATTTAAAAAATGTAACAAAATATGCCCTAAATAATGTTCCATGTATATAAAAATAAAGATAAAGATGAAAAATCAGCACAAAAAAGTTATTTCAAGAAATGTTGAGAAGACCGCAAAACAAGGAATAAAACGAAGCAACCTCCAAAAAGATAAAAAGAAGTTAAAATTATTGAACCTGATGAGAAGTTGAGGACTGAAGAACAAACACTCCGAAGAGAAATGTGATAGATGAGTAGTTTATTTGATAGATGATAGAAAGATGAGAGATATGTATGGGGATGGAATTGAATAATAATAATTATTAATATTTAATAAAAACAAAAGAAAAAGTGAGTTGAAAGTGGAAAACTGAGAATAATTAAATAATGGGTCATCATGAGCCGTTAGCCATAGTAATAATTAAAAAACCTTTCTGATGAGACATCAGAGTTTGCTATGCATATGGTCTTTTTATGGGAGCATGCAACGAATTTTTAGGCAAATTTTTAAAAAATTCGGTTAATATACGTTTTATACTTTTTAGATTTAAAATACGAGAATTATTATGAATATTTTTAAAATATGTGAGTATAATATTTTTAATAAAAATATAAAAATAAGCGAATAATTCGACGAATTGCTAATAAGGTTCCTGACCAACTCTAAGGGCAGTCTCACCATTTTTTTTCTTAGAAGATATTTCTTAACATCTAAAGTCCACAATTTTCGAGTCAATTATATGTATTCTTTATATAAATAAATTTGTGATCATTTTCGCACATCATCATATATTCATGAATCCAGTTGAGAGCTTCTCACTTTGTAAGTGTTTCTCTTAATAGCATTATGGTTTCCTTCCATCCTTGAAATCTACTCAGCACAAGGCATTTGAGGGAAAGTTTGACTGACTTAGTGGACGGGCTGCGAAAGTCAAGTGTTAGCCACATAGCCATTTCAATGTCTAAGTTCAACTCCGTGACATTGGGTTCACTAGTATTATCACCTATCGCTAGGGTGCAAACTCAATGTTTAAAGTAAAGATTAGCATTATTGAGTTAAAATCAATGTTTCAAGGAATGGACTAGACTAGTTAGTTGAACTAGTTAAACCATGAATCGACGAAAAAATCAATCTAGTTCGTCGAAAATATTATTTGCCAAAAAATTAATCAAGTTTTTTACAAGAATCGGGGTTCGACTAGTAAACCAACTAAATTGAGTTGGTTTAAAATTTTTAAAAAATAAATTTGTCTTTTATTTTAATTTTAAATGTCAAAAAATATAATAATAATTTGAGATATTTAAAAGAAGTTAATTTGTAATTTTTAAGTACCATCTATCATTTTTTTTTTTTTGAGTTGTAGTTCAAGCGTAAATAAAAAAAATAAAAGATTTTAAATAAAGGATCACAATTGGTGATTGGCATTTGTAGTTAATTTTTATTTATTTTTAGTCAAAACTTAAATGAAAAAGAGATAGACGTCATCCATAACAATCTTAATCCCAATTGAATTAGAAAAAAATCAAGATAAACGTTATTTATAAGAATCATAATTCTAACAAGATTAGGAAAAGTTAAGATAAGCGTTATTTATAAAAAAAATATAATTCTAAATTAATTAAAATTACTCTATATCTTTCTATAAATAAGCAGACATTTATTCCTAAAAATGTAGATCTCTAATATTAATTTTAATACATTCTTCATTATCTTTAGACGGCTTTGACGATGAGGTTCTCATTCAAATAAAACTATTATTGTATCTCAGCAGAACAACGGTTAATATTTCAATTTGAAATAGATTAAAATAAAATGACAACTAATGATATAGAATTGTGCATCCTCCCTCAAAGCCACCTAGATTAATGGAAGAGTAGAATAGCTAGCAGTTGAGTTGAAGTGATCCTCTAATGAACACATTACATTAATTTGGACGCCAACATGCGTCGTGGTGTGTTTATTTGAAGGAATGACTTTTGGTAAACACTTGGTTGGCATGCGACTTGATTGATACTACGTAACACGTATAGTCTTAATTAACCATCAATCTAAGTTTATTTTCTTCTTCTGTTTCTATCGACAATGGCACTTGATGTTGCTGCAAACTCACAAACACTCGAGACTCAAAAGAATGGTAGGTTCGAGTCATGTCATCCTTTGATGAGCTCCTAAATCAAGTTAATTAAGAATGAGCATCTTTGAGATGAGATGGGTTATTCAATGTTTAAGTTAGCATCTAGCAAGCCCCCTCTAAAGAATCATTTTAGGAAGGTTCAAATGTCTAAAAACATTCATTCATTCGAATGTTTGAATACATACGACTTGCAATATAGAAGATGGGTTTCTAAAAAGATTTAAATGTCTAAGAGGTTTCCTTTGAATCTCCTAATAAATCTTAAAATGCCAACCTGATTTTTGGAAATGTTCAAAAACTTGAAAGATTCCCTTCGAATGCCCAAATAAAGCTTAAAATATAGAGACCGCTCTGGAAGTGTTTAGATGTCCAAAGAGTATATATGCTTCCTAAGATAATTTGAAAATGGGGTTAGTCATTTTTTGTTATTATCAAATTTATTTTATAAAAATCAATTTGTACCCTCAAAATTAACAAATTTATTCTTAAGTCAAAGTTATTAAAGGCAATGTTCCACACGACAAAATGGAATAGATAGCCACAAAAAAATATATATGATTAATTTTAAAAAATATTGCAAAAAAAACCCTATGATTTGGTAAAATTACAAGAAATCTCCTGATATTTGAAAAATAGCAATAACTACCTTTGTTGTTAAACAAAGGGGTAAGATAACCAATTTACCCTTCATTTTTTTCTCTTCTCTTCTTTGATTGAAAAAAAAAAATCAATCTAGGCGACGAACCTAATGGGTTATATTTGGCATATAGTGAACCCATTTGCGTTCATCACTTGAGTTCATCTCAATATATGATGAACCCGTCTAAATTAAAAAGAGAAGAAAAATTTGACAGAATTCAAAAGAAAGTAAGAAGAAAAAGAAACGTTTCCATCAAGTCTAGGACAAAAAAATGGGAAGAAAAAAAAGAAGAATGGTTTGATGAAACCTAGATTTCTTAAAATAGAGCAAAAGAGTGAGAGAAATAAATATAAAGATAATAAGAATGCGAAAAAGAAAAATAAAGGTTTGACATAACCTAAATCTAGGTTTCGTTAAACACATAATAAAAAGAAAGAGAGAAAGATAATAATAAGGGTTTGATGGAACCTACAATCAGTTTTCTTCAAACACAAAAATTGGGAAAAAAAAAAAACATACCAAAAGATGGTGTCCATCAACGGTGGTGGAGAAAGGTTAGTGGTGACCGTGCAATGAATGAAGGTTGGTGATGAAAGTAGCAGTCGTGAGGGACAAATGTGAGAGTAAAAAAAAAGTGAATGAGAAAAGTAAAAGAGAAAAAATGTTTTATATATAAGGGCAATGTGATTATTCTCATAATATTTAATGGGTTAATTGCATGGAAAAACTTATAAGATATATAGCATTAAAGCATAGAGGTACTTATTGCATTTTTTCAAATATTAGGGGTAATTCTTACAATTACCCTAAACCTCAACCACACTAATTTTAGGTTAATTTTTATAATTTTCCTTTAATTTTAGAAAATAATACAAGCCTTGTTATGAAATTATCAATAAAATAATCTAAGTTATGTCTATGAAAATAACAATACTTACTAAAATGCTTTAATTTATACTAATTTTTCTTAATAATAGTTAATTTGAATGAAATTTGAATATAAATTTTCTTAATTTTATAACATAACATAGTCATTGCATAGCACTTTCTTCAGCTCGACCAATCTCATAATTAACCTAAAATTTTGCTTACTATATAATCATGGGATTACTTGAATTGTAGCATCAATCTGGAGCTTTTAGCATTAATTTCTATTTATCAAAAAATAAAAATAAAAATAAAATTAGCTTTAGTACTCTCGCAAAATGATAAATTTGATATTTTACAGCTAAGAGCTATTGGCTGAGCATTCAAGTCTTAGTTTGTAGGCACTCCAAAGCGTCGGTGGAGATGGCCGAGTTGGTCTAAGGCGCCAGATTAAGGTTCTGGTCCGAAAGGGCGTGGGTTCAAATCCCACTCTCCACATCTTTTTGCCCCTTTTTCCATTTCCAATGTCAATATTGCCCAACTCTGGGGTTTTTCTTAAAGAAGAATATGAGGATGAAAGTTGATGATATGCCCAACTGTGTGATAATCGATTCATTTTGAGGTTTTAAAAAATTCAAAACCCATATAAAGCTGTATTGGGCAGTTTTTAAAAGGATAAATATTATAAACATAAAATTTTTATATTTTTTATAATTTTAAAATGACCTTTTAGTTTTTACAATTCAGTTATTGAATTTGTAAGTTTATTATGATTATAAAATGTTATTAATTTATTAACTTTTTACCATTAAATAATAACTTAACAATTGAGTTAGTTAAAGAAAAATGCAACATGGACAATGAAACGACTTCTTTTCCTTTTCCTTTCTTTTTTAACTTGAAAAAGTTCAAATTTTGTTTTAGAAAATTAAAAACAAAATAAATCAATTAAGTGTCATAACCCAATTGAGTGAATTAGTTTGGACAGAGAGTTGATCTCTATAATCTAAAAAGTAACTGATTGAGTATTCATGTAATCGAATGAAACTTGTGCTCAATCGATTGTCTATTTAGTCCCCTTAAGTATGTGCAAAATTCAATCAAGTATCATTATTTTTCACTCAAATATCTGTATGACAAAATTGAAAAATATAGCCATCAACTAACCATTACACAGAGCATCTGGAAAAAATAGTTTTGATTGTTTGAACTTTCTTTCATGTGGTTTGATTGCTTTCTTTTTTAATAAAAAGAAAAATATGCTTATATGTCGTGCATAATGCTTTCTCTTAAATATATGCATATGTTGTATAATTAATTTAATTGTTATCAGTTAAGTTAAAAAAATTGTTAAGATGTGTAGGTAACATATATTCAAAGTTCCTCAAAACTTCTATATAATGCCATGAGATGCACGAGATCATGCTGTTGACTTCCCAACTATCTTAAGATAATGTCAAGCTAAATTGAGCTGAGGTCCGATCAAGCTGAGCTTGTTTCAGGGCAAACTATAATGATTGAGTGATTACCTTCTCATGATCACATTTTTTTTTCATGTTAAGTTTTCATTTGGTCAAGTTTCAAGAAAGATCATTTGAACTAAAATTCGGCAAGAGAATAGAGTGCCTTATGTTAGTTTGATTTATGGCAAATTATATACCAATAGGGGGTGAATTGGATTGTAATAAAAAATTGTTTCTTTAAATACTCTGTAATAAAAGAATCGTAGGTTTCGAAATATGCCAGTTATGTTTCGAAATCAAAATTTATGTTTAATTAAGTTTCGAAATATAATATATAGATTTTGAAATATAAATATTGCCCAGAAAAACACCTAAGAGGGGGTGAATTGGGTTTTTGAAAAGTATTTAACTTTTTGCTCTAATTAAAAATTCTTTTTGTTGAGTTTTTGCAATAGATATAATAGAAAATAAAACAATCAACCACACAAACACAAGAAATTTTTTATAGAAGTTCAACTCTTTAAAGAGCTTAGTCATCTCTCCCAAGCACGAAACTTGAGGTTCTGTTAGGAAGGGTAAAATAACACTAGCTTTTGGTATGGAGCTAGAACTAATGAAAAATCTCTTGCCTAACCAAGACAACACACTAGCATACAACTAGCAATAACCCCTCACACAACAAGTGAGTAAAACAAACAAACTTACAATGAATTTGATCCAAACCAAAAACAAGCAACCAGCTATATTTCACAGGAGCAAAATTTCAACACTTAGACTTACACTCTTGTTTTCAAAGCTCTTTCAAGTTTGTTCTCTTAATCATAGACTGTTGCATCATTCAAGACTTACCTTATATTTATATCAGGAGCTTCAAGAACTCTAGCTATTACACATGAAGGGATGAGTAGTTTTGAAATTTAAAAATAAAACCAGCTTTTTAGCCATTTATTTCATCATTTCAACAGCTGTTGGAATGAAATTATCAAAAAATAATTTGTACAATAAGTTAAAGAGTTAGTAAGAGGGGACAATCTGTAGCATAATTAACCATAAGCTTTATGGAGACAAAAAATGGCAAAGATGTTAGAGCAAAACAAAACTAAAAAAGAGCAAACTAAAAAGCAACTTTATCAAAAAGACATTTACCTTTTAAACATGAAAATTAGACCCAAAAAATGAAGTACAAGAGTAAATAATGGTACAAAAAGAAACAACTTGGCATGCACTAAGTAGGAGATACAAAGAATCAGAATAACAGAGTTGACCGTTGAACTTCGATCGATTGAATACATCATTTCGGTCGACCTAAGTTATCTAGAGGGCTGAAGATAATACCTCAGTTGACCTAAGTTATCCAACATCCTTAGGCACAAGATCAGTCGACTTAAGATGTGGGTCAAACTTTTTGGCCAACTTGGGTCGACCTAAGTTACACAAAAACAAACTCAAACAAATTGCCAAACTTCAATAGACTTATCTGAAGCATTGGTCGATCGAAGATGCTTATGTACGAAAGATAGAGATTTTAAAAGCATAAGAGACATTGAATATGTATAAATAAATGAGAAATCATTTTTGTTATCATCAAAATCATTTTTGCTATTCTTGAGCTTAACAATAAGTTTCTGATTTTAATATTTAACTTATGTTTCAAAATCTCAACTTTTGTAAAGAAGATAATCTTCTTAATGATGAGTAAAAAAAAATTCTAATAAACACTAATGCTCTATTGTTTTGATAAAAACTAGTGCTTTTTAATTTATGTCAAAAATCCTTTTGAGGGTTTGAGTAAAAACAATAACAAAGCAGAAAGTAAAATATAAATACACAAGTATTTATAGTGGTTCAACACCCAGCTTAGTCCACTACCTTTAAGTCTTCACACTTGAAAGATTTTCAATCTCAATCACTAAATGATAACAAGGGTTTTATTAAGATTCACCCTAAAACCTTTACATACAATGAGTTTTTAAGAATAAACTCAAACTTCACAACAAATGGTAAATAAAGGAAATGAATTTTACAGTGCAAATAAATATGTTATCAATAAATGTCTTACCAATGACTGTACAAATCTCTTATAACAACTTGAGATAAGGAGAGCTGGAAGTAATGAGACTTCTTTGTTCCACTTGCTTCTTCTTTACACATTTAATGCACAATCAATGTATGAGAATTTTCTTTGAGGGCTCAATAAATGCTTTTTGTTTACTTCTTGTTATTTTCATCTTCAAACACTTGATATTTATATGAAGATACAAAATTTTGGCCATTTCTAGCCTTTAGAGGCAAGATTTTACAAAATTTTAAAATAAGTTTCAAAACATACTCCATGTTTCGAAACATCTGACCATTACAGCTAGCCTTGCAGACTGAGATAGCATTTAATATAAAGCAACAACATTTACCTACCAAGATTTGCAAAGATTACAATTTTAAATTTGAATTTGCTTTCACAAAAATGGAATTAAGAGATTGAATTGCTTTTAGATACAAAAGAAATTTCCATAATAAAATGTATTTCAAATTTTCTTACTATTGTTGTTAGAAACGATAGATGGTTTCGAAATCTAGCATGCATATTTCGAAATCTAAGAACTTAGAAACATTTGTTTTGATCCAAAGTCTTATTTCGAAACACATGCATTTCATAGATCTTTCGAAACATAATATTCAAGTTTTGAAGCATGACATACATACTTTAGAAAATATTTGAAATCTTATCAAGTTAGTTTCAAAACATGTATAGAAATATGATTAAGATAAGTTTCAAAATATAGAACATAAGTTTCGAAACATAATATACAAATTTTAGATTTTTCAAATACACAAAAGTAATAATCAAATACACACATAAAAAATCAATGATCAAATACACGTATATACAAAAGTAATAATCAAATACACACATACACAAAATCAATAATCAAATACACAAAACAATAACTAAATACACAAATTTTCAATATCACTCATCAAATACACAAATCAATACAAATTTCCCCAACAACCAACATCATATACATACACAAATAACTGGTTTGCTTGTCATTGGTTGCTGCTGCTGCTCGTCACTAGTCTTCTGCTCGTCCGACATTGATGGCTGATGTGAGGGGAGAGATGGAGATGATGTCCTTGTAGATTTCAATCACCACAATTGGCGATGTTTTTTAGCTTCGCCAAAAATTTGGCAAATGATTTTGGCAAAGGTGAGTCTATTAGAGGCAACAATTTGGGGTTAGTTCACTAATTTGGCGATGACGATCGATTTAGCACGCTGTTGGAGTCAACCTTACAAACTTAGTCAATATTTATTAAACATTGGATATATAAATGATATGATTTGTCCATGTGTTTTCATTCAAAAAACAAAAAGTGGTTTTGCCATTACCATAGTCTATGTTGACGATTTAAATCTTATTTAAACTATTGAAGAGCTCAATAAAAGTATCAATTATTTGAAATAAGAATTTGAGAATAAGGATATTGATAAAACTAAATTTTGTCTTGACTTACAAATTGAATATCTACTAGGTGAAATTTTAGTTTACTAGTCCATATACATAGAAAAAGTGTTGAAACAATTTTACATGGACAAAATCTATCCTTTAAGCTACCTTATGATAGTCTGATAGCTAGATGTGAAGAAGGATCCTTCCTGCCCTCAAAGAAGATGGAGAACCATTTATTGGTCCTAAAGTATCATATCTTAGGGTGTGTTTGATTGGAGGATAGAAAGTGGGATGAAATTTCAATTTCATGAAATTTTAATTCTCACCCCACTCCCTAGGAATTCCAATTTCTTGGTTTCAAAGAAAATCTCCACTTTTTGAACTAAACTGAAATTCTAATTCCATGGAAAAAAAAGGTGTTTGACAGAATTTCTTAGAATTTGAGTTGAAAATGAATTTTACCCTCATTTTCCACCCCTATCAAACGCACTCTTAGGGTGTGTTTGATAGCATGGAATTTTCATGAAAAATATCATATCCAAGAAATTTAATTCCATCATTATTGTTTAACATACAACATTTTTCATGGAATTTAATTCTATGGTACAACCATTTAAAACATATTTTGACCTAATTTCTATGAAAAATTGATTCCAAGGGAGTGGTGGTTTTTATTTTTCATGAAAGATGGAAAATGTTTTCCTTTTCTAACTAAATATAATCAAACACACTCTTAGAGTGTGTTTGATTGAATTACCTAGAATTTAATTCTAGGTAATATTACCTAGAAAACAAAAACCATCTCACCCTCTTGGAAAATGAATTCCATGGAAATAAGCTTTAAATGGTTGTACCATACATATTTTTCTATGAAAAAATTAAGAGTGTTTGATTGTTTTCCATAGTTATATATTTTTCATGGAAAATATATGCAATCAAACACACTTTTAGTGTAGTTGGTGTCTTAATGTATCTTGCAAAAAGTACAAGCTCACACATATTATTTGTTGTTAATTTGCTAGTAAGATTTAGTTCAACACCAACTCAAAGACACTTGAATGAAGTTAAACACATTTTACATTATCTTAGTGGAACAACTGATATGGGTATATTTTTTACACATGGATTCAAGACCACAATTATTTAGAAATGCACATACTGGTTATATGTTGGACCCATGCAAGGCTAAATCTTAAACATGTTATGTATTTTTATATGGTGATACTACTATATCATGATGATCTATAAAACAAACAATTACAACAACATATTCTAATCCTTTGGAGACACTTGCAATTCATGAAGCTAGTGAGAATTAGTTTGGTTAAGGTCCATGATACAACATATATACTCAAGAAAAGTATGGCCTAGACACAATAAAAGAATTATCGAATGTGCTTTACGAAGATAATGTTGCATGCATTACACAAATAAGGGAGGCCCCATAAAAGGTGATAGAACTAACTACATTTCTCTGAGAATTCTTTTAGACACGATTTGTAGAAAAATGGTGACATTAATATTTAACTAATATAATTTAATGATAATTTAGCAGACTTATTTACAAAGACATTGTCAATTGCAACATTTATGAAGTTAATACACAAGATCGAGATGCGTTAGGTCAAGGGTACTTTATACATAATCATTAAAGACATTATTAAATCTTTTTGAGAAGGAGTTATCAATGACATGAGAATAGTGTACTCTTTTTTCTTTATTAAGATTTTTTTTCCTACTTAACTTTTATTTTGATACGTATTTTAATGATATCTATATATCATGGAGTAATTATCTAAGGAAAAATGTTGTGAATAATTATCTTCTCACTTAATTTGAATATGACCTTAAGACCATTATTGATCTTGATCATCCATTGAGAATGTGAATAATATAAATAGTCATTCTTTTACTCATTTTGTATTATTTTAGAGATTAAAAAAAATTATTTATAAAGAATTTCTCTTTCAACATTCATTACCTTGCTTTACTTTTTTTGAGTTTTATAACATAACCAACTTATTTATAAAGTCATCATCATTTAACTATAAAAGCTAGCCATTCCTAGTAGTATTTTATGATTATAATAAATTTATAAATTAGACAAGGAGTAAAATGTAAAAATTAAAAGTTTAATAAATTTTTGTCATTTATCATTTTTCAAATTATAACTGAAACCAACCACTTATTTATTTAATATAATATATTATGATTTGATGGTTTGAATCATTTTGGTGTAAACAATTTGAGTAATTTGATTTGGTCTTAATTCAAAAGAGAAAAGAAGAAAAACATTGCTTTGGTCTTCAATCTTTCCTTCATCCCTTCCGCTTCCACAGGTGAACAAAATGACTGTTATAGGCTCCTGTCTCTGTATCCATATATTCAGAGCAGAGCAGCATTGCGATTCGTTTGACAAATCAAAATAGTATCAGAAATGGCGTGCAGGTCCTCTGTATTCAGAACCGTCTTCTTAACCGAACTATGTCGACCTTTGCCTCGCAATCCTCCCCCCTTCGCCGCCGCCGTTTCATTCATCTCCCGCCACAAATCCTCAATCTGTGGCTGCAAAATCGTCGCGGCTCGAGATTTCCATCATGCGCGACGAACAACCCGTCTGCCGCTCAATTGCTCTCACAACCAATCCCCACAATCATCTCCTCCAGAAGACCAGGACCAAGGCCCCCCTCAAGAAGCTGTTCTCAAGGCCATTTCGGGTCTGCTCTTTTTGTTTTGTTTTGTTTTTGTTTTTTTTGGTAAATCATTAAATTTCTGATATGGGTTTATGCAAAGATGTTGCTACTTGTATTATGAATTTTTCATCTCATCTGCCCAATTTCTGTCTAGTATTTATTTGCGTATCTGTTTGTTTGCTGAAAGAAGTTTATGTTGTTTATGCATGGAGTACATAAAAAGCTAATTGGACCAAAAAGTTGCATCTTGGTGTTAAATGATAGGCTACTTGATTCACTTCTTAACCATCCGTGTTTTCATATGATATTACGAATTTGGTAGCTCTGGAAGCGGAACAATGTTTAAGTAACAATGGCTTTAGAGACTTGCTTGTGCACAGGGCTTTTTCTGTTTTTTGTGATGAGGGCACATGGAATTTAAGACTGTTTATGTTTATATGCGCATAATTCTTTAGAACTGTTTATTTGTATATTGTTGTCTGAAGAGGAGTGGAGAATAATTTATTCGTACCATTTTGGTGTCGTGATTTAATTTTAATGATTATGCTCTGTAATTTTTATTGCTGAGTACTCGTTTATCAATTTAGACTTATTATTGATGCGCATTCAGAGGTGTCGAAGACGGAGGGACGGGTTGGACAAACCACAAATGTGGTTATTGGAGGTACTGTCACAGATGATTCTACGAATGAGTGGCTTGTTTTGGATCAGAAGGTGCGGTTTAGTTGCATTACTCATTTCCACTGCCTTATCTGTAATTGCTTAAGTGCCCTTTTTAGCTTTTGAATTGCACTTTCTCCTTTATAGATTCCAACACGATATACTCAATTGCATTGAGGAGTTCATAAATATAAACATCATAGATAGACAAAGAACAGGCAGAAAGTACAACGTTTGGCATCCACTCTAGAAATGATAATTGAACGATTTGTATTCTGCTTCACAATCAAATTTAGGTTCAGATTTTGGATTAAAGGTGGTATCTGTTAAAATTTGGAGCACAGTGTGAAATCAGTTCATAGTTTGTTTGCTGAAATCTGCTCATACCTTGAGCATGGTGTCAAATTTCTATAATGCTTTGAAGGTAACGCCATATTTTTGCCTTTACAGGTGAACTCTTACCCAACAATTAGAGGATTTACAGCAATTGGAACGGGGGGTGATGATTTTGTTCAATCTATGGTTGTTGCTGTTGAATCTGTACTTCAGCAACCGATTCCAGAGGTAATATCTGTTCTTGTTTGCTCAAATCAGTCCATTGATTTAGGAATGGTCTATACAAAATGATTGCCAATAATGACTGCAGACATTATATGGTTCTCAAATTTGTAAATTTACTCCCATGGATGTTCAATTGGGTTGGCGCTTCTTTATTTGCAGTGGCTGAAACCCTCAAAAAAGGGCAAGCTGGATGGATTAGACTGATATTTTGATATTTTATATCTTATAGGTTACTTTGTTATCTCCCATTTCAAATAATAGGGATTACAAAACAGAAGTTTAAAAAGGGACAGGTGAATAATAATCAAACTAGATTTTTTCACCTCTCTATCTCAGAATCTCCTGAGAGGAATTGTTCAAAATATTATCATCTGCATGGTTCTGTATGTCAAAGATAGAGCAAAGGGTCACATAACTGCCCGAGATTTATGAGGTTGGATAAGGCATGCTAAGGTTACGTCTTAAGGTGGATTAGATAGGACAGCACATTCCCTGCAAATGAAATTGAAGATCTTCACAAGTTTACTTGTTTGAACAATTAACTCAATTGGTGCCTGATATACCTACCAGTGATGATATTAAACTTTTGTAGATGCAAAACCAGTGGGGTACAGTACAACATTGAAGGTTAGTGAAAACTACCAACTACAACAACAATGACAATCACTAGCCTTAATCCCATGTGGTGGGTAGACTACATGAATTATAGACCTCCAATTGTCTCTTTTCATGGCCATCTTCTTTGTAAGGTTTATTACTGAAAATTGAAGCAAGAACTTAAAATGAGAGTTTTCTTCAAGTTATTGACTTTGTATTATCAACTATCCTTCTTAAGAATATGTGGACTATTTGCAGATAAGGCAAACTACATGTTTTCCTGTTCGAGTTTCCAGACTTTGTAAGCATCATTTTAGTGGCTATGAGCATGTAGATAAATGTTGACAAGCAGGCTTAATGGTTGCTCACACTACATTTTTAGCCTATTAATGTTATGTGCTACCATATGGTCTTGTTTTGAGACTTAAAAGGCATGTGGAATTAGAATAAAAAAATGCTGCTTTAGAATATCATAACTCAGAAAACGTAAGAACAAAAATCTTAATAAAGATATATAAGGGGTGTTGTGTGGGATTTACCCTAAAAAATAAATAGATGTAATTAAAGTGCTATGGAAAAATATGGCAATATCTTTCATTGAACTAGTAGACACACATATATATACATAGGATGCTTACCTAATTATGAAAACAAATCTCCTAATTGAGTAATTTTCTATTTACAATAACATAGATATAATCATATCCTAATTACAACTTCAAATCTACAGAATATTGATTAGTCACTTATAATCAAATCCTTGATTTGTCTGCCTTGATTCATGACACTCCCTCTCAAGTTGGTGAATAGATATTGTCCATTCCCATCTTAATTATAAGTTTGTGAAAGATCGGACTTTTGAGTCCCTTGGTCAAAACATCAGTTAGCTGTGATTCATTTTGTATATAAGGTATGCATATAAGACCACTGTCTAATTTCTCTTTAATAAAATGTTGATCAACCTTAATGTGTTTTGTTCGGTTATGCTGCATAGGATTGTGTGCAATATTTATAGTCGACTTATTGTCACAATAAAGTTTCATAGGGCCATCCCACTTGAAATTTAGATTTTCCAAAATAATCTTCAACCATAACAGTTCACATATACCTTGTGTCATTGCCCGGAATTCTGATTCTGCACTCGACCTTGCCACGGCATGTTGTTTTTTGCTCCGCCAACTAACCAAGTTCCCCCCAAGAAAGTACAATATCCCATGGTAGACCTTCTATCAACTACCCAGCTTGCATAATTAGCATCAGTGTAGGCCTCTAGGGTGAATTTGCCCCCCTTTTTTGTATAAAATTCCCTTTCCTAGAGTACCCTTGAGGTATTGCGAAATTCTGTAGATTGCATGCTGGTAAAGTTCCTTGGGTTTGTGCATATGAATTAACTTATCATGCTAATGGCATAAGCTATATCTAGTCGTGTGTGAGATAGGTAAATTAGCCTACCGACCAACATTTGATATGCCTCTTTGTCTGTCTTTACCTCCCAGCTTCACCAAGTTTGTGATTTGGGTTAATTGGGATGTTGGATGGTTTGCAAGCCATTTTCCATATATCTCGCAAAAGATCAAGAACATACTTGTGTTGGGATATAAATATCCCCTGTCTGGATTGTGCCACTTCAATACCTAGGAAATATTTCAAATTCCCTAACTCCTTGATCTCAAACTCCTTAGCTAAATATCTGCCCAAGTTTTGCCTTTTTTTTTAATCATTTCTTGTCACTATAATGCCATCAACATAAATAATAAGAGCTGTGATAGAACTTGAACCTGAGTGTTTTATAAATAGGGTGTGGTCCCCTTGGTTTAGTTTGTAATCCATGGCTTGCATTACTTTGGAAAATCTCTCGAACCAAGCTCTAGGTGACTATTTTAGGCCATATAGTGTCATGACCCAAGGGTTTCAACAAAGAACTAGGGCCAATTTAGGAAGAATTCGGGCAAAATTTGAGAAAGAGAGGGGGAAAACAGAAAGAGGCGGAAGAAACAGGGAGATCGAGAGAGAATAAAGGGAGAATCAGAAAGGGGAAAGATAGGAAGAGAAGCTGAGGGGGAGAAGAGACAGGTCCAAGAGGGAGAGAGAGTTTGGGAGAGAGGAGAACAAATGTTTCAATTGATAATTTTCTGGAAATCCCTATTGCAACAACCTAGTAACTTTATATAGCTACTACAACAGCTTAACAGAAAATATAAGATAACTACCCTAATATCACGACCCTTGGCTATGGGATGGCTAATTGTGTAAATTGGGGGGTTGTTGTTGTTGTTGTAGATTGGTTAGAACGGTTAGGGTTGCCTCATTTGTTGTAAGACAGTTAGAAGCAATGGCTGTTAGGAGGTTGTCGGGGTTGTTACAGGGTTGTTGGGGTCAGTTATTGCAACTGAAGGGTGGTTGATGGTCCCTATAAAAGGATGGATGTAAGAGAAAGGAGGCATGCAACTGAAGATTCAATTTTTCTTCCTTTCGGATTCTCTCATTTCTCTGTCAACTCTCTCTCAATTCTCCCTCTTACTTCTAATTTCATAGAATTAACCCTTGTCAGATCCTTGGATCTAACAAAGTGGTATCAGAGCTGGTAGTCTTGGCAGTTGGACAGAAACAGGTTAAGTAGGTGAGCACGATGAAAGCAGACCTCGGGGTTCGCGATGGGTGCGATTGATTTCTTGCACCCTTGGGTGTTAATTGCATTTGACTAGTGCGATTGATTTCCAACGCTCCTTGGGTGTCAATTACATTTAACATCCAAGCAAATTTCGACGATCTTGGGTTGGAAATTGAAGGCAAAGTTGGCAAGTTCAACGATGGTGGATACGAAGGTGGGAGGTGGGTCTGTTGATTCGATTAAATTGAACGAACAAGAGCGACCAGTGCGGGAGTCCGACGATGGCGGATACGAAGGTGGCAGGTGGGTTCGTCAATTTGATTGAATAGAGTGAACAGGAGAGTAGCCTTGTCAATCGAAGATAGCAGACGGTGGAGACATGACAGAAGAAACAAGAATGAAACAATTGGAAGCCCGGTTGGATGCGATGGAGAAGGGCCTTCGCCAAACTCAGGAGCAACTAGAGGGTCGGTTTGAGATGATGGAACTCGGGGTTCGCCAGGCGTAGGAGAAGGTGAGCCGTGGTAGGGCTGAGAACGTTGCAACCAAAGATATGATGATGTCGGTGGAGAAGAATGTGAAGGCTGAGATTACTGGCATTCATGGGGATGTTTCTAGTCTTCAAGAGGAGTTTTTCAGGTTTAGGTAGTAGTTGAGGACTGTTATGAGTTTTTCAAGGTTTGCCAATGCAAGTTTGCCAGCGGATTTTACCCCAAGAATGGTCACAACGTCGATCTTGGAAGGAGCAGGGATTCATAGTCGTACTCCAAATTCTCTGGAAACAGAGGATCAACCAGACTTCGTTGTAGGGGCTTCCAATCGTGGGGGGTATACGAGCTAGATCCATACCCTGATGCCGAGGCTGGAAATACCAGCCTTTAATGGGGGCAAGCTGCGTTGGTGGATTCGACGCAGTGCAAGGTTCTTTCACTATTTCCGAGTGGTTGAAAGTCAGAAGGTAAATTTGGTAGCGGCTTAACTTAATGATGTGGCGGATGCGTGGTTTTAGGGGTGGAGCAGCCGACGTTCAGAATTGAGTTGGCAAGAATTTGCGAGAGAATTTTGTGCTCGCTTCGGTGAAAAAGCAATGACAAATGTGGTAGAAGAGTTTAACAAATTGAAATAGGAAGGTACAGTGGATGATTATTTAATTAGGTTTGAAGAACTAAAATCATTGTTAACCTTTTCTTACCCAACCCTGGATGAACCCTACTTTGTGTCAAGTTTTATCAACAGTTTGAAAGATGAGCTAATGCTGACGGTGAAGATGATGCAACCTGTTACTGTCAAGCATGATGCAGAAAAAGCCAGGCTCCAAGAACTTGCATTGGGAATGATTGTCAAGAAGTACACGTTCTCCATGAGAGTCTAACCTTTGTTCAGTCAACAAACAGAAGGAAACCAAAGGAACTTCCAAGACTATCCTAACTATGATACAGCTAAATCTTCTGCCATGGAACAACGAAGGAAGTTAGGGTTATGCTTTAAATGTGGAGACAAATTCAATCATGATCACCAATGTCGGAGGCTACTACTGCACATGGAAGGATTAGAAGAAGCAAAGGAAGAAGGTGAAAAAAAGGTTGTTCTCCAAGAAGAAACAGAGATTTTGGAGGCTCAGCTACACTCAATTTAGGTTGTCGAGTTAAAAGACGGAACTAAGAAGGAGGAAGAACATTCAACGGCTGCAAACACTACTACTCTTTGTTTGCCCCATGAAGAAGCATAGAGGGGAAAGAAAGAAAGGGGGATAAATAAGGCAGTAAAGGTTGGTATCGATTGACTCGCCGATCTGTAGCTAGCTTCGATACTTCTTGGGGACAAGAAGTGGTTCAAGAAGGGGGGATTTGTCACCTATGTTGCACGGAAACGGAAACGGGAAACGTTTCTGATAGGAAACGGAAACGTGGAAACGAACATTTTTCTAAAAAAATAGGCATAAATAGGGTCCGAAACGGGAATAGGAAATGTTTCGGAAACGGGGAAACAACTCCTATGAGGTGTTTCCGTGCAACATAGTTTGTCACGGCCCTAGACTATGGGATGGCTAAATGTGTAAATTGGGGGGTTCTTGTTGTTGTAGATTAGTTAGAACAGTTAGGGTTGCCTCGTTTGTTGTAAAAAAGTTAGAAGCAATGGCGGCTGTTGGGGTCAGTTACTGCAACTGAAGGGGAGTTGATGACCCCTATAAAAGGGTGGATGTAAGAGAAAGGCATGCAATTGAAGATTCAATTTTTCTTCCTTCCCAATTCTCTGATTTCTCTCTCGACTCTCTCTCAATTCTTCCTCTTAGTTCTAATTTCACAGAATTAACCCTTGTCAGATCCAAGGATCTGACACCTAACAACTCAACATATTACAAGATAACTACCCTAACAACACAACAGAATTAACTACTATTACTGAGGGATAATTTGCTATACTCAACCCTATCTTAAGCTCTTATGCATCCTACGGTCTTGACATTTCGCCCGGCTTTGGAATATTTATTGTCCTCAAGAAATGCAAGACTTGACAAGACAACTCTTATGAAGATGGAGTAATAGTGCGGAAAACAGCTTCAGGACACTACAGTCTTCCAATCTTAGCTCTTTTCCTTCTCTTCCACAGCTTGATTGGAGCAAGCTCGAAAAACTTCTGTAAGCCCAATAAATTGTCAATAGCTCTCTTGTACTCATCGGTTGGAACAAAACTAGAAGCAACCACTCTCTGGTTGTCGTAGTTAGTACCTGAAACCGACCAACTGCTGTTCACTCAAAATTTCCACATCATCGTCCCTTCAATGTTGGTTGTTTCATGAACTTCTTTTTCAAAGGAATCAAATTGTTTCTTTGTACCTGCTGTCCAAACAATATGATCATTATAGTTTGACTCTGGATAATGCTTTTCACCGCCAATATCATTTCTGATATTGCAATCACCCTTCTTGTCAATACTGCCAAAATCAAAACACTTATTCTGCTCAAAATCTAAAGTAGTGAATCATTTTCCCCCTAATCTTGACTTCTCCTTAGGCTGCTTCATTTTAAGGAACTCTTGAGGCTGTAATGCTTCATTAGCAACATCCTTCTTATTACCATTTTCTTCCTTAGACATTCCAAAGTCCTTTTTCATTAGTATAGTTTCACATCTTTGAGTTGAACTTTGAGATTTGACAATGGAGTTCTGACCCATGGACTGTTCTTGGAATTTTGATTCCATGAACGAGTAAGTTATGAAGCTCCAACAGAAACAAGATCTGATCCATTTCTTTGGGGAGAGTAAGGATTTCCATTCCTTATACTAATTGGATCTACATTTTCTCTAGAAAGCAAGCAAGCTGGTGGTCTAACCTGATTCCACCCCATGAACAATAGCATGAATCTCTGCAATCTCTCGTATTTGGCTTGTCATCTCCTTGCTCATGTGAGAGAAAGCACAATCCAGCTTCCGATCTATCACCTCCTCAATAACTCCAATTTGCATCTGCACATTCGACATGGCTGCAATCACCTGTTGAAGTTGCACCTCCATCTGCTTCATTTGTGATCCATCCACCATCATTTCTTGTGTTCGATTAATCGTCGAAGGCCAAGGCCTGAAGCTAGAGATGTCAAAAGGGCCAGGCCGCCTGTGGGCGGCCCGGCCCGGCCCGGCCCGTGGCCCAATGGGCCCGGCCCGTTGGGACCTTATGTTATTCCCAATGTTCCTTATTTATTTGTTTAACTATGTTATTTTTTATTGATTATTGATATTGGATGCTAAAAAATTTACATTTCACAATATATATAAATAATAACCATCATACTTAAAATTTTTAAGCTAAATTTTTTATATATTTAAATTATAAATAAACATTCTCCTTTTTATATGTGCATTATTTTTCATATCAATTCACAAGAAAATTTGCAAGGCATATAAAATTTTGAAATATAAAATGATGAAATAATATTTAAAACATAAGATAGAAAATTGTTTAAAAAGAAAAAAATTAATTTTTATATATGCATTATTTTGATATTTATATATGTATTATTTTTCAAAAAAAATTATTTAAAAAAAAGGAGTCAGGCTCGATGGCCCTAGCTTACTAGGGCTTGTGGGCCAGGCCCACCAAGCCCGACCCACTAGGCCCTGTGGGCTAAGGCCCACGAGCCTGTTAGGCCCATGGGCTGGCCTGGCCCTACAAGGGGGTTGTGGGCCGGGCCAGGCCCTACCCATAGAAAAAAGAGCCGGGCTGGGCTCGACCCTTTTAGCAAATGGGCCGGGCTGGCCTATTTAAAAAGCCCATGGGCCGACACGGGTTGGACCGGGCTGGCCCTTTTGACATCTCTATCTGAAGCTCCAATTCGTTTCAATTCCAAACCGAGTATTGTTGTGCTCTGCTTCTTGGTACCTGATCTATCTCCAACAACTAAACCAAGAGTTCTATACAATTTAGCGAACTTATCAGCCTTCAAGAATCACCTTGATTGCCTGGCCTTGCTTCACTATCTAATTCATCGGAATTCCACTTGCTCTGATTTTCTTTTCAATTCTAGACATTGAATAATTGGATTGGCAATGGACCTCAATTGACTAGCACGATGATGGAAATTAACAATTGATGGTCAACCTCCTCGTTCGATCAACGCTAATCTGACTCACCTTCCTTGATCGTCTGTAAGAATGTTTGGAATTGTCATCGAAGCCAACTGCAATTTCTGATCCGAGAGTTGCTGCTCCCTTTTAGTTATGATCAGTCTTGATTCCTCCCAACCCGAATCGGAAAGGATCACCTATCAATAGCCAAGAGTCAACTGTGGACTTTGCCTTCAAGACTCGAACCGAGAATTACTTGCTTGCTCGAATTTGTCGGAATCACTGAAATTCACAGCTCAACCATTTTCTAGTGAGAGTTGTCAAAATGTTGCTCAACCAAGCTTGCTATCGAGAGTGCTAGAGAACTTACAGGAATCATAGTCAAGGATGTGGCTTTGTTCACCTTCAAATCAAATCAAAATCACAACCAAGGATTAACCACTCTAATACCAAATTGTCATGACCCTAGGGTTTCAACAAAGAATTAGGGCCAATTTAGGAAGAATTAGGGCAGGATTTGAGAAAATGAGGAGAAAACAGAAAGAGGCAAAAGAAACAGGAAGATCGAGAGAGAATAGAGGGAGAATTAGAAAGGGGAAAGATAGGAAGGGAAGTTGAGGGGGAGAAGAGATGGGTCCGAGAGGCAGATAGAGTTTGGGAGAGAGAACAGATGTTTCAATTGATATTTTCTGGATATCCCCACTATAACGGCCTAGTAGCTTTATCTAGCTACTACAATAGCTTAACAGAAAATACAAGATAACTACCCTAATAACACAACGAAATTAACTACTACTTCTAAGGGTTAATCTGCTATACTCAACCCTATCGTAAGCTCTTATACATCTTAAGGTCTTGACATATAGTGCCTTTTGAGTTTGCAAACTTTAGTCTCAGTTCTGTTTCTGTTGAATTTTGGGTCTATGTCCGTGTAAATTTCCTCCTCAAGGTCTTCGAGTAATAAAGCATTATTCACATCAAACTGTAGTAAAGGCTAGTCAAAGTTAGCTGCTAGGGACAAGAGAATTCTTACTGTTTTCATCTTGGCTACCAAGACAAACGTTTCTTCGTGGTCTATTCCATATGTTTGGGTGTATCCTTTAATTACCAACCTAGCTTTGTATCTTTCAAGTGTCCCATCTACTCTATACTTGATTGTGAAGACCCATTTGCACCCAACTGGTTTCTTTCCTTGTAGTAAATCCACAATCTCCCACGTATTATTCTTCTCCAGGGCTTACATTTCAACATTAATAGCATTCCTCCAATTTTCACAGTTTAAGGCCTCTGATAATGTGGTAGGAAAGGATGTTGTATGTATGTTGGTAAGGAAGCTTCTATGAGATGGAGAACATCTTTTAAATGAAATAAAGTGAGAGAGTGGATATAAGAGATATTTTGTGCACTCTCTGCTTCCTTTTCTTAGTGCTATAGGCAGGTCAATATCAGTCATGAAATCAACATTAGAAGGTGAGCCAAGAGATATTACCTCAGTTCTAGAAGTTGGATTTGATGATAGGTGCAACCTTGGTTTAGGTTCTAGATTAGTCCTCCTTAAGTAAATATGGGAAAACTGTTTGTCAGTAGTGGCCTTTCCCCCTTCAGTTTGGACACCCGATTGTAGGGATGATTCAGATTCATGGGTTTGTGGAGTAGATTCAAGTGCAAGTTCAGGCAGTGGGTTAAAGTAGGTTAAAATGCAAGTTTGGTAGGTTCATATGCAGGTGTGAGCGGGAGGGTTAGGAGCTGATGGTAAGTTAGGAAGAACCTACTTATCCTTATCTTACATACTTGAGATCTCCCTTTGAAGGTAAGGGTGAGTAAAATAAGGTTCATTCTCAACAAAGGTAACATCCACAGAAATCAAAAAAATTTTAGTCGAGGGATGATAGCATGTGTACCCTTTTTGTGTGGAAGAATAGGCCACAAAGACACACTTAAGAGCTCTAGGATCTAATTTCCCTCGATTAGGGTTGTGAACATGAACAAATGAAACATACTTGGATACCTTAGGGCTAAGATAATTTGTGGTAGGAAGATCAAGATAGAACCATGATAAAATTGCCATGGGAGTCTGAAAATGTAATACTGTAAAGGGTAACCGGTTGATGACATAAGTGGCTGTGAGGACCGTTTCCCCCCAAAATTGTTTAGGTACATTTTTGTGAAATAACAATACCCTAGTAGTATAAAGAAGATGGCTATTCTTTCGTTCTACAACCCCATTTTGTTGGGGGGTGGAAACACATGAGGAGTCATGGATAACTCCCCGTTGAAGGAAATTTGTGGAAAGGTTTTGGTTGAAATAATCCCTTGCATTACTTGACCTAAATCGTTTGATTTGTGTGCCAATTTGATTTTGAATCATAGAAAGAAATTGAGAAGAATGTCACTCACGTCAGATTTAGATTTAAGAAGAGGTAACCCTTGTGTAATCATCAATAAATGAAACAAAGCAACATGCCTCAAAAACATTTGGAATGGTTGATGGACCCTATATATCACTATGAATTAATTCAAAAGGAAGATGGAATCTATTATTTCTAGTAGGAAAAACAACACATCTATGTTTGGCTAATTTACAGACTTCATAATGAAATTGCCTAATATCTAGGTCTTTAAACAAAAAAAGGAAATAGAAGTTTAAGAGTGGAAAAAATTGGATGTCCCAGCTTATAATGATGCAGCTAAATGGTGTCCTTGGAGGTTATATGTGGTTCATAAAGGCTTGTTAAGGGCTAGTTCCACTTGTCAACCAGTAATTTTTCAGATTTCTCAAGATAGTATAAGCCATCCCATTCCTTAGCACGTCCAATCATTAGTCCCGAATCCTGGTCCGGAAACAAATAGCAAGAAGGGAGAAAAATCACTTTACAATTGACATCATAGGATAGTTTAGATACGGAGAGTAGGTTGGTGGACAGTTTAGACGCATAAAGGACATTTTTGAGTGTAAGGGTAAGACTGATTTTAATCTCTCATATTCTAGCTACTGTGATCAAAGAATCATCAACCGTAGCAATTTTTCGATTGTTGGAACAGGGTGAGTATGAGTGAAAAAAATTGGGAGGAATGGGTCATATCATCAATAGTTGCAGAGTCAATAATCCATAAGTCTTTAAAGGATGTATCCAAAGCATTGAACGCATGAGAAATTGAGGGTTTACCTGACTGTAGCAATGATTAGTTACCTGAAGATGATGGTTTGTCAAGAGTACTTAGGAAGTACCGCAACTTTGCAATCTCTTTCTTGTTGAATTCCTTTGGTTTATGGGGTTGTTCTTCCCCTTGTGGTGTTGCCAGATTGGCTTACCCCTAGTTTCGATGTTGTTGTCCATCTCTATTTCCCCATTCCTTACTTGGTGGCTTTCCATTCAACTTCCAACACATCTCCCTAGTATGCCCTGGCTTCTTGCAAAAAGTATACCACATATTCTCTCGGTTGTTATTGCCTATGGATTTGGGAACTGTCTTTGCATTCTCTCCAATTAGTTGGTCCTTCTTAAATCCGCGTCTTCCTCCATTTGCCACCATTGCTGAGGCCTCAATTGTTTTAGGGTCCAACATGACACCATGCCTACTTTCTCCTGTTAGAATAATTGAAATCACTTCATTAAGTGAAGGGAAGTCATCTTTGCTTAGGTTTTGAATCGTCACCTAATCATACTCCATGTTGAGACCTGCAAGGAAGTCTTAGGTGCTATCTTTTTCTATGAAAGCTTTCAAGGTGGGAGCATCATCACTGTTCTTCATCTCAATGACCCAATAGTGATCAATCTCTTGCCAGAGTCCCTTTAGGAAATTGGCATACTCGGTGACAGTCTTGTTCCCTTGTTTTGTTGAAGCTATCTGGTCTTCAATTCCTAGATTTTGGTTGCATCTTTAACCTTCAAGTTGGTATGTTGGATAGACTCCCAAACCTCCTTGGCAGTTGATAAGAACATGCAGGTGTCATTGATTTTGGGTGCCATGGAACTCCAAAGCCATGCAATTATCATGGAATCTTTTTCTTCCCATGCTGCATAGGCTGAATCATCATTCTTTGGTCTGGTCCCTATGATATGACTAATCTTCCCTTTCCCTTTCAAAATGGTTCGAATCAATTGGGACCATTTCTGATAATTCTTCGCATCCAACCTGTAGGCAGCATTGATTTGTTGCAATTCTCCCGACGACTAAAGCAACGACGGTCTTGGTGTTTTTCTTGTGTCATGGGAACTTACTTTGCTAGTGGTAGCTGACATCTCTAGTTAATGGAAAAGGCTGAGAGAAGAGTGATAAATAGGTTCCTATTACAGTAATGAAGACTGCTAGTAATGGTTGTGGTAGCAAGGCTAGGCAACAATGAAAGCTGCTGGTGGTAGGTTGTCGGTAGCAGCAAGAGGGCAGTCGGCGATGAAGGCTCAAAAAGAGTCCTAGGTCTTTTTAAGCTCTGATACCATGTGGAAAAATATGGCAATATCTTTCGTTGAACTAGTAGACACACACACACACACATATATATATATATATAGGATGCTACCTAATTATGGAAACAAATCTCCTAATTGAGTAATCTTCTATTTATAGCAACATAGATATAATCATATCCTAATTATAGCTTCAAATCTACAGAATATTGACTAATCACATATAATCAAATCCTTGATTTGTTTGCCTTGATTCACGATAGTGCAACCATATGGATGGTGTGACAAAGGTGGGTTTTGTAGTCTGTAACATTCTGCATCGAGTGATAAGAAGGACCAGATCAACTTACCCTGATGGGCCTACGCGAACTTCCCAGGGGTTACCTATCCTTGAGCTACCCTAGCTTAAGCACGCTTAATCCAAGAGTTCTTTATTCACATTCAGCCCAAAAAGTATCTAGCTGGTGTTGTTTTCTTCTTTACTATCATCGATATATATACTAGCTTCTCTAGAGTCCTTTCTTGGACCTGACCTTGGGCTTTCGGGGTATTACATTCTCCCCCCCTTGAGCACATGACATTCTCGTCATGTGACCTTACAACTGGTCCTACATCTTCTCCCCTTTGGGGGCTGCCATCCTAGAAACTTGCTAGGAGTCGCTCCTTATTTAGCCCCTCGTGCCCCGGCGCCACTCCCACCCTCATCGGACCGCTTTCTCCAAGGGTTGGCTTTGATACCACCTGTAACATTCCGTATCAAGCGATAGGAAGGGCCAGATCAACTTACTTTGATGGACCTATGCGAACTTCTCAGGGGTCACCCATCCTTGAGCTACCCTAATTCAAGCATGCTTAACTCAGGAGTTCTTTATCCACATTCAGCCCAAAAGGTATCCAACTGGTCTTGTTTCCTTCTTTACTATCCTTGATATATATACTAGCTTCTCTAAAGTCTCTTCTTGGACTTGACATTGGGCTCTCGGGATATTACAGATCATGTACTGTTGAGAGTGATGCCTGTAAAGGGGGTGCGTAGATTTGGCATTTCGGGGAAACTCAGTCCCCGGTACATTGGCCGATTTGAGATATTAGAACGGGTAGGGTCCTTGGCCTATCGCCTAGCCTTACCTCCCCAATTAACCGATGTTCATGATGTTTTTCATGTGTCGATGCTAAGGAAATATGTGTCGTACCCTTAGCATATTATTGATTATCAAATTATTGAGGTTGGGGAGGATGTATCCTATGAGGAATTACCCATTTGTGTTGTGGAACGAAAAGAGAAAGTGCTGAGAAATAGAACGATCCCTCTGGTGAAAGTTTAATGGCAACGTCATTCGTCGGATGAGGCTACATGGGAACGAGAGAAAGAAATGAGGCACTTGTACCGCCAGCTATTGGATTAGCCAGGTATGAATTTGGAGGACCAAATTCTTTTAAAGGGGGGAGAAATTGTAACGACCAGATAATGGGTGTAGATTATTTTGCCATTTTGGTATTATTAATTCTATGTGCGCTTATTTTGGGCATGAATTGATTTAGATGATTAAAGCGATGCATGTGTTGTGCAAGTTTAAAATTAAATGAAAGTTGGGTGTATTGAATATTCTATGTCAAAATTAGTGAGCTTGAGATTAGAAGAGAATGGGATTACAGATTGGGATCCTTGTGTGTGTAAATATATGTGTGTCTTGCATTTAATTAAATAAATAAAAAATGGAAGAAAGGATGTATGGGGAATTTACTTATTTGTGTGAGGGCAAAATGTGAAGGAAGAGAAGTATATAAGGGTGCCTTAGTGTGAGTTCTCTTCATTTTCTTCTTCTCCCGTTCTTCTCTTCTCCTTGTTATTTTCAATCCCTAGTTTCTTCTTCTTCAAATTGGTGCTTCACTAGGGGTTTCAGTGGTTGATTTTAGAGGGCTTTCGGTTGGAATTGGAGGCTTGGTTCGTGGCTTCCTTCCTTCTCTTAAATCATCCATTAATCAAGGCAAGTTCCTTCTTCTTTTCCTTCTTTGTTTGTGCAAGATCCACTTTCTTCTTTCCTTATTTCTTTGTAAATCTATCTCCTCTTCCTTGGAGATTAAACCAGAATCTTTTGGTGGCCTTGGATCATGTATTTTCCAAGTCTTGTGTTCTTGTAATTTTAATTTTCTGATCTCTTAACTTTTGGTCAGATCTGCGCATGCTATACTCTTAAGGGTATAACTTTCTGTGGTTATATCCGATTCGAGATCCATTTGTTTCTGTGTAAACTAAACTCGATAAGCTTCGTTTTGATATATATATTGAATCATTTGGCTTAGCATTGAACCTGAAGTGGCCTTGTTAAACTCTGCCAAAATAATTCCGTATATCACTGTAGCATGCAGTCTACCATGTTTCAGTTTTCGGGATATAACTTTCTGTGGTTATATTCGATTTGCAATCCGTTTGTTGCTATAGAAACTAGACATCATAGGCTTCGATTTGGTATATGAATTGACTTAATTGGATATGATTTCAGCCACTTATGGCCTCATTAATTTCGGTCTAAAATCTGGAATTTTCTGTTATGAGGGAGATGATAATTTTTGCCTATGTGGTCATGTTTAATCTTGTTGGTTTCCAAAAGCCTCAATAGGGTTTTGATTCATCCTATATTTCCTAAGGAATGATGCATTTCTTAATTAGGGTGTAGTTTATGCAAGATATTGGTGTTGTCTTGCTTATAACTTAGATTGTCTTAATGTGGAAATACCGAAGTGTTGTATGATATATATACATATATATTGGCATACCTATTATTTTGCACTACGACTTTACTGTGTGGGGAAAAGGATATCCAAAAGCAAGTTCGGAAGGCATTTGCTTGTCCGTGGGAGCCTTGGCTCACAATGCTCGTCTGGTTTAAAGCCAGAGTGAGGTCGGACAATGGTTCACATTATACTTGTTTATATATGGATAATATGGTTGTGACACAAAAAATTCATAATTATTTAATGTTGCATAGAATGATACGAAGTATTATGAGATGGTGAATGATGAACAGGAAATTATGTGTTCATCTCAGGGAATTTATTTCCTTCCATATTTGATGCTCATATTTCTATTTTATATTTGATCAGCTATTCTTTTTGTATATATTTGTTGGGCCTTGTGGCTCACTTTGTTTACTCCGCATCATTCCAGATAAATGTAAAGCTAAAGAGGGAGTCGGGCCTAGTGGTGTATGAGTTCATGGGATAGGTTGTCTATAGAGTCGTTTTAGCCAAAAGATCTCTGGGAGTTGGTTTCGAGGGCTTGCGGAATGAAGTTGTTTTGTTGTTACATATTTATGTTGTCGTTTTTATTTTGTTATATGGGCAGTTAAGCCCTAACTAGATTTATGTAGTGAGTATTGTGGTATGTATGTACCATGTGACCTTGGTTAAAATAAATGAGATGTGCATGGTTGTTTATGTTTTAGTTGTTCTATATCATTCATTTCATGACCTTCTCACGGATCTCCTATGCTAGCGGGTGCTCTGGGTGGTGGGCTGTGACAGTTTTGGTATTAGAGCATAGGTTGGGATGAAGGGAGACTTTGTACACATAAGATAGTTTTGGTATCAGAGCATAGGCCGGCTTCTTATTGTTTCAAGGAAGGATTTGTGTACCAGCAGATGAGGGCATAAGGTAGGAGATTTTGTCAGAGGCTTACAAAGCACGATACACTATTCATTCGGGCATAATAGAGATGTATCAAGATCTTCGCCATCAATTTTGGTGGGAAGGTATGAAGAGAGATGTGGCAAAATATGTTTCTCGATGTATAGTGTTCCAACAAGTAAAAACAGAACATCAAAAACCAGCTAGTCTGTTACAACCATTGCCAATCCTAGAATGGAAGTGGGATCACATCTCTATGGATTTTGTGACGAGTTTGCCTAAAATGGTGAGGGGGCATGATGCTATATGGTGATTGTAGATAGGTTGACGAAATCAGCCCATTTCTTACCTATTAAGAATTCTCCTCCTTTGAACTGATTATCGAAGCTGTATATTGAAGAAATTATGTAGTTGCACGGTGTTCTGACTAGTATTGTATCAGATTGAGACCCTAGGTTTACGTCACATTTTTGGGGAGCTTTACAAGATGCCCTAGGATCTAAATTGAAGTTCAGTACTGATACCAAAACTGTCCCAACCTATGCCCTGATATCAAAACTGTCACGGCCCACCACCCGGAGCACCCACTAGCATAGGAGATCCGTGAGGAGGTCATGAAATGAATGATATAGAACAACTAAAACATAAACAACCATGCACGTTTTATTTATTTTAACCAGGCTTACATGGTACATACATACCACAATACTCACTACATAAATCTGGTTAGGGCTTAACTACCCATACAGCGAAATAAAAACGACAACATAAATATGTAACAACAAAACAACTCCACTCCGCAAGCCCTCAAAACCAACTCCCAGAGATCTTCTGACTGGAACGACTCCATACACAACCTATCCCATGAACTCATACACCACTAGGCCTGGCTCCCTCTTTAGCTTTACCTTTATCTGGAATGATGGGGAGTAAACAAAGTGAGCCACAAGGCCCAACAAATATATACAAAAGGAATAGCTGATCAAATATAAAATAGAAATATGAGTATCAAATATGGAAGGAAATAATTCCCTGAGATGAACACGTAATTTCCTGTTCATCATTCACCATCTTATAATACTTAGTATCATTCTATGCAATATTAAACAATTATGATTTTTTTGTGTCATAACCATATTATCCATATATAAACAAGTATGATGTGAACTATTGTCCACCTTCACTCTAGTTTTAAACCAGACGAGTATTGTGAGCCAAGGCTCCCATGAACAGGCAAATGCCTTCCGAGCTTGCTTTTGGATATCCTTTTCCCCACACAGTAAAGTCGTAGTGCAAAATAATAGGTACGCCAATATATATGTGTATATGTCATGCAACACTTCGGTATTTCCACACTAAGACAATCCAAGTTATAAGCAAGACAACACTAATATCTTGCATAAACTACACCCTAATCAAGAAATGCATCTTTCCTTAGGAAATTTAGGATGAATCAAAACCTTATTGAGGCTTTTGGATAAAATACATCAAGTATTTAAGGACACCAGCAAGATTAAACATGACAACATAAGCAAGAATTATCATCTCCATCATAACAGAAAATTCCAGATTTTAGACCAAAATTAATGAGGCTATAACTGGTTGAAATCATATCCAATTAAGTATAATATACTGAATCAAAGCCTATGATGTCTAGTTTCTATAACAATAAACAGATTGCAAATCGGATATAACTATAGAAAGTTACACCCTAAAAATTGAAACATGGTAGACCGCATGCTACAGTGACTTACGTAATTATTTTGGCAGAGTTTAACAAGGCCACTTCAGGTTCAATTCGAAGCCAAATGATTCAATATATATATCAAAACGAAGCTTATCGAGTCTAGTTTACATAGAAACAAACGGATCTCAAATCGGATATAACCACAGAAAGATATACTCTTAAGAGTATAGCATGTGCAGATATGGCCGAAAATTAAAATTACATGAACACAAGACTTAGAAAATACATGATCCAAGGCCACCAAAAGATTCTGGTTTACATCTCCAAGGAATAGGAGATAGATTTACAAAGAAAGTGGATCTTGCACAAACAAAGAAGGAGAAGAAGAAGGAACTTGCCTTGATTGATGAATGATTTGAGAGAAGGAAGGAAGCCACGAACCAAGCCTGCAATTCCAACCGAAAGCCCTCTAAAATCAGCCATCAAAACCCCTCGTGAAGCACCAATTTGAAGAAGAAGAAACTAGGGATTGAAGAGAACAAGGAGAAGAGAAGAATGGAAGAAAATGAAGAAAACTCACACTAAGGCACCCTTATATACTTCTCTTCCTTCACATTTTGCCCTCACACAAATAAGTAAATTCCCCATACATCCTTTCTTCCATTTTTAATTTATTTAATTAAATGCAAGATACACATATATTTACACACACAAGGATCCCAATCTGTAATCCCATTCTCTTCTAATCTCAAGCTCACAAATTTTGGCTTAGAATATTCAATACACCCAACTTTCATTTAATTTTTAACTTGCACAACACATGCATCTCTTTAATCATCTAAATCAATTCATGCCCAAAATATAGCGCACATAGAAATAAGGTCACATGACAGCCACCAAATAGGAGAAGATTTAAGACTAGTTGTAAGGTCACATGACGAGGACGTCATGTGCTCAAAGTGGGAAGAATGTAATACCCCGAGAGCCCAAAGTCAAGTCCAAGAAGGGACTCTAGAGAAGCTAGTATATATATCGAGGATAGTAAGGAAGGAAACAACACCAGTTGGATACATTTTGAGCTGAATGTGGATAAAGAACTCCAGGGTTAAGCGTGCTTGAGTTAGGGTAGCTCAAGGATGGGTAACCCCTAGAAAGTTCGCGTAAATCCATCAGGGTAAGTTGATTCGATCCTTTCTATCGCTCGATGTGGGATATTACATAGTCAGTCTGCATTTAGATATCAAGGCATAAGATCTTCTTGTTACTATTCAGAAAATGATATAACTGATAAGATATGTGTATTCTTAAGATGGGCTTGATGTTAAATAAACTGGGTATCTTGGACTTGGGTTAGGAGTCAATCCAGTTTTTTAACACACAAGATGTAATGTATCCTTATTTGTATGTGAAGTGTGGAACTTAATGGTTAGAAGATTACACCTGTATTATACTGAGAAGTAGTCATGCATTATTAAATTGTGTAGAAAAGAGAGCTCCTTTTCCCCATGAATTAGACAGATAGATCAACCCCCCAACTACCTCCACCTCTATAAGAAAATAAAAGGTTAGAAAAATCACTTAAAGAGGCATTTTATTTCTTTTTCTAGGTCAGATAATTGAAGAAAATAACTCATGGCCTAGCAAAAAATAAATTAACTCATGATGTTTCATCCACTACATATGTTAAATGGTAATTAATGATATGAATTGCTTCCATCCCCCCCACCTCTTCTTCTCCAAAAGGCTACACAACTTGAGAGTATACTATAGGCTTAGATGTATCATAAACTACCTAAGGCTCTTTTTCAATTACGTTAGATTTGTCATGGAAACAACAAATTCTACACCACCATCATCAATCACCGCCAAAAGCCTTGATTCCACTAGGTGGTCAGCTACACTAATTATAGCTCTCCATTCATCCATGTCCATGGCCACTTCTCAAAAGCTAAAAGATTTTTTCAAATCCATGATATAATGTCAGGCAATAAAGGTAAATCCTCAGTTGAGGGAAACAGGCAAACAAATATTTCTTGACAAGATTCTCCTCGGCAGAAAAACTCTGGCAGAAACTAAAAAGATAAAGTCCCCCACTACTCACAATGCAGAATGACCAAAATCCAAAATTAAGCACATAGCTGATTACATGTACTTTATGTGAAAGAAGGATTATACTATATTCTTCCAGACAGAGAAAAGAAAAATTGCAAAATGGTTTAAGCTGTTGCTTTCTATTTGATAAGAATGTAATTTTGAAGGTTACATGGTTTTGAGTTATTTTTTATTTTTTGCTATTGCTTTTGAGTTAATTTTGAATGTTTAAAATTGTGAAGTGCTTAGTTTTATCTCGCTTTGTGTGTGTGTGTGTGTGTGTGTGTGGTGGGGGGAATCTTTGGACTCCTTACAACCCACAAGGCAACAAACTTAATTACTTGGTGTCACCTTACTTCACTAAAAAGTTTAATTGAAGGCTTAACTTTAGATCCTTAACATCCATTGAGATCATTGACTGCCTCCTAGAAAAAGGGGAAGAAAATCCCATGTGCCACGACCCAACCTTGGGGGTCATGACTGCCCAAGTCCCTAGTCAGACTACGGATTCACTAGACTGCTGTAAGCCTCAAAGTCTGGTACAATTATAACATGGACCTCACAGAAACACGAATATACACCATAGTTAATTGAATGTCAAGTGATTCGGTACTGATGCTATGTAATAAAGTGTACAAAAAAAAATATCCACAGACTGTCCTAGCTGTATTTCACAGAGCAATTTATGCACAAAAGGCAAAAGGGATACCATGATTGAAGAAGGGTATCCTACCAATAATGATAAGGCTCCCAAGCTGAAGTAATGGAATCCCCAAGAAATCAACCAAAATCTAAAATGTCAATACATTACGAAGTCATACTGACTTCTGTGAGCACATAATCTGCACTATGATGTTTGGGGACCAAGCGAATGTGAAAATTATGAAAAGAGAATTATTTTTAGAAACATTCACTTAAGGTATATCTTTTCTTTTAAGGTCTTTTTCTTTACAAATATTCATGCAATTTAAAATAGATTTTTTTGAGTATTGGAAAATATGTTAATTTTAAGTGGTTGAAAGTAATGCGGTTTTTCTTTAATTACAGTAAGCCTAGTAGTACAGTAAAATGAATCTGACAGGCATAGGCTTGACAGTCAGTAATATCCCTGCTGACTAGTACACAAGTGCATGAGTCAACACAAAACGATGTATGTTAGCCAGCATATGAGGTTAGCAACTCCCTGCTAATTGGGGTTGGACATGGTGCACTGCAGCTGACATTTATTGCTGTTAGTTATAGTGTGTTCTAACTAGTGTTTTACTAAGAAATGTAGTAGTGCATACATTAGAATAACCAACTTTAACACTCTGCTCTCCTGGTGCGCTTCTATTTACCAAGAAAAAAAAAAAACTGGGAATTTTTTTTCTCAAAATATTTAATTGATTTCCCTTCTACCTTTTGTTCACTTAACTTTTTAATTTAATTTCCAATAGTGTTGGCTTGACCCTAATTAATCTTTTGATGGTGTGTAACTTCCTTTCTCATTATTTGGAAGTCTTTCACTTCTTTAGTGAAGGTATCTCTTACGAAGCCTTTTCTCCCAGTTTTGGTCTCTCCCTTGTCATGGCCACAGCCACCCTCCCCTCTTGGTTATCACGAGTTGCGGCCCTCTCCTTTGGCATTCTGCAGTCACCACCTCAGCTCAAACTGTGTGTATCAACCTCAGTTTAATTGGAGATTTGTTATCTTAGGTCATTCAGTTACTCCAAGTGTCAAGTCCTCTCCACTTATAGGTTTTTGGCAAAACTTTGGTCTGTGTGTGTGTGTCTGTGTTTTGTGCTTTTTCCTTTTGTTGTGGCCCGGGGTGTGTGTGTGTGTGGTGGTGGTGTTTGCGGGGGGCGGGGTCAGGGTCGGGGTTGGTGCTGGTTGCTGAGCTAGTAGTTTCCTCCTTTGGCATAATGTATATGCTTTTAGTTAACTTCCAAATTTGAAAGGTGGTATAATGAACATATATTATGTTGAAACTTGCAGTTCATACTTTGAATCTAATTCAGAATCCAATTCTATCTGCTTATCTTGTTCAATGACAGGGCCAAGTGAAGCATAAATTATCCTCAAGGGGCAAATATGTGTCAGTAAACATTGGGCCTGTTCGAGTAGTTTCTAGTGAACAGGTCTCCCTCTCTCTCTCTCTCTCTCTCTCTCTCTCATATATGCGTGGCACTGTGTGTACAAACACGATCCGCGGTTCAAATGCATATTGTTGAAAATGACTGATATATATATATATATATAGTCGGTCTGTAGACTTATTATCATATTGTGTTTTCAGGTTCAAGCAGTATACAATGCCATGAGGAGAGATGATAGGATGAAATATTTTCTGTAGTGCTTCTCTCTTTTCTATTCTGTATAGAGTGATGATCATCTAGTGCTCCTTCTATGCCTCAATTCGCTAATCCATCGTGCTTCCATTAACTAGCAAACACATTGTAGGCTCAGAGATTACAGCTTCAAATCCATCCATTTATAATTTATTGGACATGTACTTGAGATATCAGTAAGCTATTAGAAATTATATGTCAGAGAGAAATATTTACTATTGTTGCGTAGGAAAAAATGTTATTGAATTGTGATAGGCATAAATATCAGCATCGATATCTTGAATATTTTTTCTACTGTGGAAAACAGGTTTGGCATATTTATTATTTTAAAATGGGTGTGTGAGTGAGTGATGCCATTGGAACAAAACTCCAAAGACATGCTGAGGCGTCCAAGTGGTGGTGGTGGTTGTTGGCAATTGGCACCCTCAAATCAATCTAACTTACTCCCAGCACTATTATCCGATCATTTTGATTCTCTTCCTACAGTTCCCACTTTGTCCAGTCAAACGGTCATCGTTGACTGATAATATGCTAATGTTTAAGATTACAATTAATTATTATCTGGTGCTAGGCTCCGTGGGTCCCTCCAAAAGGGTTATTATATTCTGCGTGGCAAGATTATACTGAAATTAATACTAAATTATCATGTTTAGTAGTTCAGTCAGGAGTTTTTTTGGTCTCTTGTGTCTTGGCGTCCGAATTTTAATTCTATTTTGTTTGCAAGATATCTAGAATCATGATGATGTGCATTTTGAAGAAATTAGAGCTACATATTCATTTTTTTTACAGTAATTATTATTTAAACAGAATATACCTTTGCGAGGAAGAATCATCCTCATGGTCATGATCAGAAGAGGCTGTTACGATGGTCACCCCATCTTCCTCTTTTATTTAGTGAAAAAAAATAATGAGTTGAAACTAGAGTTCATTGCCATTGTTAAAGGGCCTTTTCATTCACTTGGGCCCTCCATTTTAGCCCAAACTCACTGAAAATGGTAACTTGGAGGTAAGTTTGTATGAAAAGGACTATCTTCCTCAAAATATGGAAAGTTTATGTGAATTGAGTATTAAGACTACTGGTAAGTTGTGACAGAGCAGCTGCCCTACTGCCTAGGCCATTGGGCTTTTGGTCCAATCCGTGTAATTTGATCAGATTATCTATTATTAATGCCTTTCCAATGTAATAACAAGGTACAAGATGTGATTTGTAAGTAAATGCTATTATGGTTTTTTTAATGTCAAATTGCGTTTCGGATTTTAGTAACAAGTCAGTGTCTACCTTGACCCAAAGACTAGTCCCTGTCAGTGCCCAAAAAGTCTCCCTTTTCTTCCAATCCTGAGATCATCATCCTGGCCCCACCTCTCCCGCCAACGTCCTAAAATGCCCAAACGGTCACCATCTCTAGGAAATTTTAAATTTGTTGGGTGACTTAGCATACACAATGTTTTATGTGTTGTTGCCACCCAATGTTTCCCTTTACCTTTCATTTTCATTTCCTCTATGGGCAATCGAGATTAATGGAAGCAGGTGTCTGTAGGTCAAATTATATATGCAAAAGTCAATATTCGAAATACAAACTCCAAATTATTAATTCATAACTGTTGAGCCCTTGCCCTCAAGAGTGAGTTAGCTAATTAATTAAACTAAAAGTAACATTGTTGGTCATGTTGCATCAATCAATAAACGTAATGAGATTAATTATTTGAACCACGACTCATGGTTTCCTAGTTTAAGCCATTACTGTCGCCAAAGTGTGGGGCATTAATGTCTATAATATATTACCACCACCATGACCCGTTTCTATGTAGAAAAAGTGTTTTTTAAGTTTACGCTCAATTAATAAATCGAATCTCTTTTCATTTCAAATACCCAGAAGGCATAAGCCAGGTTTCTTGACAAGGGTAAGCGGCACAATGGGAAGAAACCTTGAAGAACAGCTTCCCCTGAGTGAAGAAACCAAGGTTCTTTCTTTTTCTTTTCTTTCCGTTGTTGTTAATCTTCCATCTTTCCCTGTTCTTTGATCTTCAATAGTTTAATTAATTAGTGTGTAAACTATGCTGTCTTCAGGATGCTGAAGGTGGTGACATGGGAGAACTGCAACTAACAACTTCTACACCCAAATCGCCAATCCCAAGTAGCAGGCCAAGCAGCATGGTTGTCAAGGCAAGCTCCTTAATGTTCTTCAACTTTTGCCAATCCATAATTCGAAAACACTTATTTTACCATTTGAACTGTATCTTAGTCAGTAGCTAAGATGTATCTTTGAGGTCTTAATTTAATTTAATTTCACGTCTTGTGATTCTCAATTGCTCCTCCTAAATCTTGAATGGTATGAACAGAAGGCAAACACGGTGATTCCGGCACATTTGGTGGCCGAAGCCATATCAACCCTCCATGGCCTGGACCTCAGATGGTCGGGCCCCATCACGCCAAGCGAAATGCAATACGTTCAGCAGTACGTCTTCGCCAAGTACCCTGAATACTGCAATGGCCTCGTCGAAGATGCCCATAGGATCGATCTCTACACCCTCTGCGTCAATGAAGAATCCTCGGAAACCATGCCCAAAAACTCGCCAAAGAAGTCGACTTCTCCCTCATTCGGATCCATTCTTCCGGATCTCGACAGAACCCGGCTGGAGCCGTCGAAGCTCTTCGATATTTTAACCAGGAAATCTTCGTTTCAGGGCAATTTCATTTCGATCCCAGAGATCCAAGCCAGAAACCGAGCTCTGCAGCACTGTGGGTTAACCGAAGACGAATACCTCGTGATTTTCATTCCTACGGTGAAGGAAGCCATGATCATGGTCGGAGAATCGTACCCCTTTTTCAGGGGAAACTACTATCTCACAATCCTCAAGGAGGAGCACGATTACATAAGGGAGTTTGTGGGCTACAAAGATTCAAAAGTGGTTCCCGCGCCGGAGACGTGGCTGGACCTGAGGATAAAGGGGTCGCAGCTCAGCCAGTATTTCAGGAGGAAATGTAAGCACAGCCCGAAGGGCCTTTTCTCCTACCCTGCTTCAGTGAACGACACTCGGAACTCTATGCATTGGGTCTCGGAGGCTCATAGGAATTCGTGGCATGTTCTGTTGGACGCGACTGGGTTGGATCCCGGCCAGGACCACCCGCTCAATTTGGCGCTTCACCGGCCGGATTTTGTGGTGTGTACGGTTGAGAATACGCATTCTCAGCCGTCCAAGAAGATCTTCAGCCTGTTGGTCAGGAGAAGATCGTTTGAAACCGTCGCAAATTCGCCATAGATTCAGCCATCTTGTATTGTAAACTAGTAATTAAAGTTAAGCTGGTTAATAAGCTTTTCTTGTACAATTTTTCCTTGGACTTGCAGGGGAACAGCAACAGCAGAGCATATAACTACTACTACAAGTACAATACAATGGAGTCGCCTGTTCTATCCCAAGTTCTATTATTAACCCTATGCTGGCAGAGTTATTGTATAAATGATAAATTATACCAGAAATATAAAAGACAAGCTTAATCCTTTTATATAATAATAATAATAATAATGTCGAATTCAAACTTGATCTGATTTTACTCTTTTTAATGGTGTCTGTACCCTGTAATTGGGGTTGGTGGATTAGACAGTGATGCACCCAATTGTTTTAGACACAGTTTTAAGCGCCCACCAGCCACCAATTGTTGTATCTGCCTGCCCCCTAATACCACCTTGCCAGGCCTGTATATTTGTATTAACAGTACAGTTAAACATTTTTAAATAGATTATATCAATTATCTACACTTGTGGGGGCCTTAAAGTGACTCTGAATTTACGCTAGTTATTTATAAATGTATAAATAATCCTATCTATTTATAAAAATTATATTTAACAATCTTGTTGGTAGATATCACATTTTCCTAACTAGAATACTTAAAAAAAAAAAAAAAAAGTGAATATATGGGACAGGGCGATGGGCCATAAATAACATGAACTGGGCTAGTGGGCTGGGCTCCCTTTGTCATTGATCATCATGGAAATAACAGTGGCACATGGTGCCTCGCGGCTGATTTTACAGTAGTTGGTTGTCATTTAAGGGATGCCGGTGGCTGTCCCCTTCTCCCTGGCAAGTATAATCAGTGACTGTCAGGGAACTAAATGAGCTCCACCAGAACCCAACCACCCACCCTCCATTAAAACCTCTCAACCCCCCATCTCTCACTACCCATTTGCATTTAATGTCTATTAAGTTGGAGGCAAAATGTTAATTGGTTCACTTTTCATCGCTCCATCTTTTAGCAGTAAATGGAAATGGAACGCAGTTCGTCTCTTTAGCCCTTCCCTACCCGTCCAAACCAAATAATAACCTTTAAAATAATTTGACCCAAATGGAACGGAAGTTATCCAATAGACTACGATACGATTATTTTTGATAAAACAAAGAAGGTGTGATGTGATGTGAGTAATGAAGGGTGTTGAGAATTCCAACGTTAATTAATTATAAGCTTTTCAAGGGTTGTTTAATTGCCTAAAGATTTAATGCTGGATGCATATCACATTGGCATTGTCACTCTGTTAAATGTTCGTCTTTCTCCGAATTCTGTCTCTCTGATTGCTGCCATCGTTTTCTCTGCAAGCTTTATTTGTCTTCTTCAACTTCATTCTGCGCTCACGAGAGCATCCAAGGAATTAACGAGACGAGATCGTCTCCAGAGAACATGGCAAAAAAAACGATGGCGAGCCAAGCCACTGTTTGGGCCGTGATCTTGCTGATGATGTGGGCGGCGGTGCTGGTTGGCGGGGCAACGCTCGCCGACAAGTGCAGCAAGGACTTCGAGAAGGTGACGGCTTGCCTGAACTACGCGACGGGGAAGGCGGCGACTCCGTCGAAGGATTGCTGCAGCGCCGCGACGGAGATCAAGGACAGCGACCCCGTCTGCTTGTGCTATATCATAGTGCAGGTCCACAACGGCAGCGCCCAGGTCAAGAGCTTGGGCATTCAAGAGTCTCGCTTGCTTCAGCTCCCCTCTGCTTGTAACCTGGCCAACGCCAGTATTACTGAATGCCCAAGTATGCCATTATTAATCTTAAGCTAAGCTTGCATTTTTTAATTCTTGATTATTTGTACATAGTTTGAATTAAGTTCCCGACGGAGGGTGGAGCTAGCTGATCATATATAACTAACGTTCGTTCTTTCGTCTCTTAATTTGAATGACCAGAGCTTCTAAACATCCCTGCAAGCTCTCCTGAATATGCCATCTTCACAAATGCTTCCATATCATCCCCGACCTCTCCGAGTACATCGTCGCCGGGGATGGTATTGCCGAGTACGGATTCTAAATCCGGCAAGTCTAAGGAAGGGCCTCCTCAGCTCGCAGCAGCACTCGTCACCATTGTTGCCACGGCCGTCTTGTTCTCTGCGTTCCCAATTGAAGATGCCGCGTCTGTATTCTACACATGAGGGTTCAACGAACAGAAACTAAGACGATCTGGAAGGGGTTAAGGTTAAGCTAGCTTTAGCTTCTTTTGTTTCTTAATTTCATATTGCTTGCTGTTTTCTTGACTAGGATCCATGATATGGCTTTATCTATTTTTCAGTACTGTGTCTCTGTGTTGGATTAATTTGACGATGTCTCTGAGTGATCCGTTTAATTCAACAGTGACATATCTTTCCCATACTTCGGCCCAGATGATACTTGAGAATGCATAATACCCCATTATTCTATTTCACATCATGTTATTGTCTTGCTCTTGCAATTGCAGGCTTCCATGATTTGATGGTGGTTTTTATTGATTTAAGTATCTTATTCCCAAATGAGGAAAATTGCTATGGTTCGTTGTATTGTAGAACAAACGCGAGGCTGGCTGGCTGGCTGGCTGGCTGGATGGATGGATCAAGCTTTGTGTTTGAGTTCTGTGTTGATGCCTGGATTAGAATTAGGGCTCTAGCCTCTAGTCAGTGCCTGCCATGGCCCATGGGCCCATTAACTAAACATTGAATAGTTTTAAGATCTATAATAATTTATTTAGCATTACTTTAAAACGTCTCTGCAGATGATGCAATGCAACCTGGGCTTTAAAAAATTCTATGAAATAAATGCTTGTTTCAGTCTTCAGCCTTGGATTAAGTAAAAAATATTGTATTGAACTTGGTAGGGCTTGAAGATGTTCATAGTTTTTGGGCAAAAAAAAATATTGAATATTGATCGAGTGTTAATGACTTGTGCATATGATTGTATTTGTATATGTATCTCTAGTGGAAATAACACGTATATACCCAGCCACATGCCCTTAGTAAGAATATTAATTGTTGAGGGCCATTTAATTAAATATGTTGTTGATGTGGGTAACGTTATTCACACAAATTTACCTTAAAAAAAGTTTTAATAAGAAAAAAAACAGAAGGCTTAATTAGGAGTCAAAACCCGTTTGTTAAGATGAGTTGTGCATATAATAATATAATGCCAATTGAAGTTGTAAAACTGATTTGGACTACCACAGAGAGAGACTCGTAGCTTTGGCCAGATGAATTCTTTGTTGGAAAGATGGATTTTTAAGGTAGAAGATGATACCCATGAATTTAATTCAATATGAATGCCAGCATATGTTAAGATGAGTAAAATAATCTTGTATTAAGATAATGTTAGAATGTTTTTTGGACAAACATATGAAATCATCAAGATAAAGTTGAGAAGTATTCTAAAAATTTTATCAAATTGTTTGTTAAATTTTTTGAAATACACTGAAGAATATATGCGTCATTTTTTCTTATTTGTAAAGCTCAATATATGTTTATTTTGAGGGATAAAGAAATAAGTATATTTAAAAAATATCAGATAAGAAGTCACATGACTTTTTTTTCAATGGTTACCAGATAAATTTAACAAACATATTAAAAATGATAAAATTCTAGAATACTTTCTATATCTTATCTTTTCTGATCTATATCTTAAATAACAAACACTATCTAAATGACTTTCTTTTTTATAATTATTTATTTAATTACTGTTGAGTGTACTTGTTACAAGTATTTCTCGCATTACTTCTTATGAGCTGGGCTCAACCTAGTAGGCGGCCCAATCACCTAAAACCCAATAGGCTCCAAGCTAAGTTCGTTGAGGCAAGCTCACACATCGCTGGAGCTTGAGCTCGGATCGCGGGACCAAACGGGCTTTAAACAAGCCCCCAACGATACTCCTAGCGAGCCCCCAACGATACTCCTAGCGAGCCCCCAACGATACTCCTAGCGAGCTCCCAGCGATACTGCAAACTCCCAGCAATGCTTCCAACTCACTGGCCTAATTGATCAGCTCGTGTAATAAAAAGGCCGCAAAGTAACCAGAGAGTAGTTATGGGCTAGGGGTTATTCTGACTAGGCCATCCAGGCCCAACTTGGCCCTATCTTCTCGGCTTATTTTCTTGGCCTATGGCGGTCCCATCCTGGCCCTGTACCTGTCTACAATATCATTATTGCAGTCACTTCTGGATTTTCGTACGCTTACCTCAGATCTCATCTTCATTAATGGCAATTCTCATCCCTATTAATATCCCCATTAATGAGGGTCCCGTCGACGTCATGTCGCCATTTGGACACCTCCACCAGTGCTTGATATTTAGTCCTATCACCTGCGGGCATACAACGCACCCAGGAGGACATTCCCTTTTCCTATATATCTGTTATCCCTCCACAGGGCCAATGGTATGTTTTCTTGCTAGCCTACTACCACACAGCTACTCTTGACTCTCATACTTACTTGAGCATCGGAGTGCTTGCAGGTACCGGCAGCCAAAACACTTATCACAACCACGCCAAATTTCCCTACTGTGCTTATTTTCCTTCCCAGTTATGTTCATTTCATCAGTGCGGACCAACGAATCACGGTCGACCAATTTTCAATTTCCAACGTCGACATTTTGACATTTCTGAACACAAGAGATACGAGTTTAGAAAATATTCCACTGAATGAACACTTGTGTTACAAAGTAAAATGAAAATTAAGAAGAACAAAGAAAGAGTATAGCTAGGAGGAGCAGCGGCGGCGGCGAGCTGGACCTCAGAAGTTGGGAAGGGCTGAGCCTCGGCAACTTCAGCGAGCTAGACCTTCACAACCTTGTTTGGCTAGGTCTCGATTAACAGCTAGCGAGGCGACCTTGGATAGATTTGGCGAGGTGGAAGCCTCGGCGACCTCAGCAGCTTCAGCTGCGTACTGCTTCACCTCTTCGACGGCTTGTTCATCGAAAAAGTAGAAATCCATCTCAAGATGGTTCAGCCACAAGGTGTACAGGAACCCCGAGTAGGTGTTAGACCTGGCTTCTTTGCATGCTTGGTCTATCCAAACTTCCACACCCGCCTTAATTTCATCGATGGTCGCATTCGCCATCTACTCACACTGGTCAGCTCGGTCTTCGGCCTGCTTCCGCTCATCCTTGGTCTTCTACAGCTCCGCCTCAGCCGACTTTAACTTGTCCTGGGCCCTCCGCAGCTCTTCCCTACCTTCATTTAGCTCACTGGTAAGCTTGGAGTTAGAAAGCTCCCACATATCCTTCGCCCGGCGGAGCTCCTCGTTGAGGTCTTTGTTTTTCTGATGCACCTCTTTCAGCTTCAAGTTGAGGCCATCGATGGTCTTGCGGGCCTCCAGCAATTTGGTGGTGCGTGACTGCATCTCTTTCTCAAGCTTGTCTACCTCGCCCTTGAAAGAGGTGGATGCTTCCTGAAGCTGCCCCTAGAAGTCCTGCTCTAGCTTCTTAGCCTTTAAAGCAGCAAGAGATGTCTACAAGACATGAAGGGTTAGCTCAACAAGAAATAACGAAGCTGAAGAATAAAGATAAAACTTATCAGAAAGTTGTGCCGAGCTATGTAGTTGTATAGAGCGGTCCCTTTCACCTCGTCCCGATCCAAGGTCTTGGAAGAGATGCCTATAACTTCGGGCATTTCATCCATAAGGGCGTGAAAGTAGACCGATCCAACCATCGGCTCATGGATGGACTCTTGGGTTACCCTTTCCTCAGGGACTCTGGCTATTTTTCCTCTATCACTCTCCTACTGCTGGTTCGGTCCTCTTTTTGACCAGGCAACAGGAACGTTGGAAGTCTCCCTTGCAACCTCTTTCCTGTGAGCTCCACTTGAACCCTGGTCACAGGGAACAAGAACTCTTTGCTTTGTCGCTGTTAGGATTGCTGCTCTTATCGTGGCTAATACTGCTACTACTTTTGTGGGGGCTTTTGTTGTTGTTGTTGTTGTTGTTGTGAATGTTGTTGTTGTTGAGGTCGTGACCGCGGTTGGGGTCGCTCCGACCTCCCACCTCGCCAGCTTGATCTCGGAGGTGCGAACGAAGCAACACTCGATCTCCCCCACTACTGATCTCAGCAAGATCGAAAGCAGAAGGAACGAGTTTTGAGCTTTGAACCACGATGTGCTCTTCCACTACGATCTCAGCCTCAAGAGGAGGGGCGAGCTGGAAGCCCCTAAGCAGCTCATTCGTAAGCTTGAAATCCTCCAAGCCCACTCTCGCAGCAACAAGGTTGTCAAGGACTTTGATCTCCTTAGCTAACAAGCTTAGCCTCCCACTTTCAAAATCTGCACAGCAAATTAAGTAAAGATATCAAGACACACATACAAGGCAAAAAGAACCAATGCGAACTGATATTCCCTTACCCGGAGTCAATGCGAAGCTGAATCTTTTGAGTGTCAAAAGGAAAGGGCAAGAAACAAAGAACCAACTAGACTTGTAATGGTCCACGTTGGATTTCCCCTTTGCCCTGCCCTGGGGAAGGATTTCTTTGTATTGAGAAGGACAAGTTGTCAAGTAGTATAGCCCGTCCTTGGCACTTTTAAAGAAAAAAAAGAATTTGATAAGTTTTGGAGATGGGGGAGAAAGTTCATTCTTAAGGAAAAAGGATAGCTAAAGAAGTAAGTTGGGTGTACGAATTCGGGGTCAACTGGAATGGCGCAAGCTTGAGCTCATTCAGAAAGGTGAGAAGATAGGGTGCAATGGGAAGCCTAAACCCAGACTCGAAGTGCTGGGGACTCATGGCAATGAAGCCAGTTTGGGGATAAGCTGCATGGCAGCTCAGAGTGGGGATATACACTCGACACTCCTTCAGGAAACGAAATTTTCGGGTGTAGGTCGCCACCTCGTGAATTTAGACTTGGAGGGGTACTGCTTAAAAACCTCACACCCCATGCTTCCTTCAGCAACTTGCTCTTGGACAGTCAAGTCAGCTTTGGAAGACATCATATCTACGGTCTTTCTAGCTCGCGAGCTCGTTCCCTTAAAGTTATGCATCTTTATCACGAGACAGTCTTCAGAGTTTGAGGTATTGTCCCTTCCTATGATGTGGTTGTAGCGCTTTTGACCTGAGTTCTTTGGAATAGAATCAAACATCTACAAAGAGAAAGAAAGAACAGTTGGGTCGCAAGTCGCGAACCAAACCCCAAAGAACTGGAAAAGCCCTAAAAACACTCCCTATTTGATAGGCCATGTGCTTTGCAATAGGGTGTCACCTAATATGGAGGGGCTACAGCTACAAGCCCGGAAGGGACAATACCTCAAACTCCTAGCGAGCCCCCAACGATACTCCTAGCGAGCTCCTAGCGATACTGCGAACTCCTAGCGACGCTTCCAACTCGCTGGCCTAATTGATCAGCTCGCATAACAAGAAGGCCGCAAAGTAACCAAAGAGTAGTTATAGGCTAGGGGTTATCTGACTAGGCTATCCAGGCCCGACTTGGCCCTATCCTCTCAGCCCATTTTCTTGGCCCATGGCGGTCCCATCCTGGCCATGTACCTGCCTACAATATCATCATTGTAGCCATTTCTGGATTTTCGTGCGCCTACCTCAAATCACATCCTCATTAATGGCAATTCTCATCCCCATTAATATTGTAACGCCCCACTTTTCAATTACATAATGAAGCAATATGATTTTCATTCTATGCTAATAACCACCTCGGGCGTTATTAGAAACCCTTAATCAACAGAAGTGTTGGATCGAACCTGTAAGCTTAATTAAAGCTTAATAAAGGGGTTTACACTAGATTTTCCTTTACAAGCATAACAAATGCGTACGACTTTCAATACTCCAAAAAAAACACAACACATTACTATAGGTATAACAACTGTAGGACACTTAGTCACACACACCTCTTACAACTTTGAGTATCCTAGCCATTATTTACAATACATCATTTGAACTACAAGGGTACATAATGAAATACAACCCAGAGCTAGTTGCAAAACCCTAAGCTAGCCAAGCACCACCTCTGTACCCTTGCTCGAACTGGAACCTGGATCACCTGGCATGTTTAATATACCTGGGACGTTGAATATCCCTTGGGTATGAAACACCCGAGTTAGATTGTTACATCTCAGTGAGTGACACAAGAAAGGAAACTATGCATGCAAGAGCAATATGCAGTTATGCCAGGAAATATGTAGAAATAAGTATAAATCTCCCAAGATCATATCAATATAAAACCTCCTCGAGTCACCATCATCCCTGCCAGCACTCGTGTCGAACATCTCAGCCTCACTTCTAGGCTAAGCCCCACCTCTGGGCACGTGATCGTGGTCCAACCCCTCACGCCTCACCTCTAGACACGGCCCCACCTCTGGGCACGGGATTGCCTCCTCGATCATTGTGATGTTCCACCACAAGCTGCTAATCATCATGTTCAAATTCTAGACTCATCAACTAGCCACAAATACAAACACCGAGAATGGGCAAGATATGCTCAAAGCAATAAAACATGAGATGTAAGACACCAACCATGACATGTTGTATGACAAAGCAAAAGGAATATGATATGCAAGCCACAAGCCACACACGAAAGCTATCATGGTTAATCCCAATGTAACAAAGTAGAAAGGATATGCTCGAAACAAATGGAACATAAGACGTAAGCAACGAACCATCCACAAATGAAACCAAGAGTGATCATGGGAACGCAAAAAGCATGCACAAGAACCATTCACCTTGACTAATTACCTTGGAAGCACGACTTACAATAAGCGAGAATGGGTTTTCTCGCAGTTTTCTTGCTACTTGGCACGAACTTCGAGAAAGACCCGAAAACTCCGTCAAGACTCATTCTCCCTCGTTTCTCCCCTGATTTTCTCTCTTCTTTTTGGCAGTGTTTCCTCTCTCAAACTCCTTTCCTTTTCTTCTTTGCTTGGTGCCCAAAATGAATAACCCCAAAGCCCTTATTTATAGGAAACTCTAGCGAATCAAATCCCGCCACGTGTCGCGTTATCATGAGACTTCAAATCCTATATCCTAAGTGGCCAATGAATGCTGGCCACCTGTCCTTATGGATAAGGTTTGGAGACTTTTGCAAACTTGGAGATTAAGTAAGTTTTTCCTTGGCCAATCACGCGATGCCATCTCAGGGGGTCATTATGAACTATCATGTGACCTTATTTTATCTTCCAAATGGCCAATGGTTGATTGCCATGTGTCATTGAGGATAAGGTTTGGAGACTTTGGAGGCTAAGCAAAAGATTTGGAGAAGACTTAGACTTTAAGCAAAGACTTAGGGAAGACTTAGAGCAAAGACTTGGACTTGGACTTCAAAACAATCCAAAGCTCCATTTGATTTGAAGTTTGAAATCCAAAGATATTTTGAAGAGATATTTTAAGGTTTCAACAAACGACGTTTTGGCCCAAACTTTTCATGTAACTGCACTTAGACCCTTGCAACTTGGTCCCTAGGCTATTTTTAATTGCACTTTTTAGTCCCCCAAAAATGGATAAATTGCGCTAATACCCCTAGATTTTTAGGCAAATTATATTTTTATCCAAACTTCAGTATTTACGATTTTGTCACTAGCTTAGAAACTGAACTTTTGGCTCAAGGTTTCTATAATCCCTTGAAAGAACCTATTTCCTCAAGTACTAAAATCTAATAATCTCAGGTATTACATCATATTTGAGTTTGAAAATCTGGGATGTTACAAATATTCCCATTAATGAGGGTCCCGTCGGCGTCATGTCGCCATCTGGGCATCTCTGCCGATGCCAGATATTCAGTCCCATCACCTGCAGGCATACGACGTACCCAGGAGGACATTTCGTTTTCTTATATATCTGTCAGCCCTCTTCAGGGCCAACGGTATGTTTTCTTGCTAGCCTACTGCTACATAGCTGTTCCTGACTCTCACACTTATTTGAGCATCGGAGTGCTTGCAGGTATCGGCGATCGGAACACTCATCACAGCCACGTCTAATTTTCTTACTGTGCCTATTTTCCTTCTCGATTGTGTTCATTTCATCAGTGCAGACCAACGAATCACGGTAGACCAATTTCCAAAGTCGATAGTACTCAAATCCTAATTTTAATGTGGATTAGGTAAGCCCAGGATTAACGTGAGTGAGTGACTGGTGTTTGAATAATTAACAAGAAAAGTACTTCTCCATTAATGGACAGACGTCTACATATAATTATGTTAATAAAGCATTTCCCAAATTTTTAATTTTAGTTTTAGATCAGTTAAATTTAAAAATAGTTAAATAAACCACTATATTTTAAGTGGTTTAGAGTTAATTATTATTTTTTTAAAAGGCACCAACTGTAATTATATAAAATTATTTAAATATAAATTTAGGGTTTGATTTAAGGGTTTATAACTGGATAGAATTATTTTGATTAGAGATAGAATTAATAATAATAATTTATATTAAAACACCATTGGATAATGTTAAAAAATATCTATTAAAATGGGTAACATGACCCAATATCTTAAAATACAGAGATATATTTTGTATTTCTTAAAGTATATATAATAGCTAATTTTGAATTTTATATATATTCATTTTGTTGAATTTATGAAATTGTTTACTAGCATAGCCCAAATGCTTAATTGGATTTATTGTGTTTATTATACAAAAGATTTTAAGAGAAGTTATACGATATTTCAAATTATCTTATTTAGCCAATCTATTTTTAGCTCATAGTTTGAAAACTCAACAAAAAAAAAAAAAAAAAAAAAAAAAAAACAGATACTTTAATTAATCTCTTCTTATTAATTAAAATTGACATTTATATAAGAAAAAATAACTAACATTGATAAACTCTACTCAAATTCAAACTATAAAATTTAAAAAACTAGCTGAACCACTTCCTTGTTTCTCTAGACTTCTCTACAAAATAATATTTGATTTTGAAATGCTTAGTCCTTCTATAGGGTTGTTAGATATTGCAATGGCAGCTTGGTTGTCAACAAAAACTTTAGGTTGCGTTTTTTTTTATTTTTAAGTTATTTTTAGTTTTTAATTTTATAAAATAATGAAAACACGTTCACTTAATTATTTTTAAAAATGTATTTTTGAAAATAAAAAAAAATTATAAAAAAAACTCAAAACAACAAAAAATTGTTTTGAGTGTTTTCATTCAAAACAAACTCTAAACTCAAAACACATTTATTTATTTATTTATATTTTATTATTGTAATGGGAAAAATATTACAAAATTCATTAACTTTAAAATATATATATTTTTAATAATATATTAACATTAAATATTTCTAATTTACTAAATAATCAAATTTATTGAATAAAATATCATTAAAAAATAATTTTTAAAATTTCAAAGAGAATGAGTTTTCTAATTTTCTGTTTTGAGAAACAGTTTTTTAAAATGACAAAGAGAACGCATTTTTAATTTTTTAAAAATAAACTATCAAAACAGAAAATTGAAAATAAATTCAAAACTCAAAATTAAAAATTAAAAAGTAAAGAGAACGCAGACTTAATAGCTTCATTTTGAACTTGGTTTAAATCTACTAACACCTTCCTGAGCCATGAGGCTTGATTCACTGCAAAAGCAGCTACAGAAGACTCAACTTCTATTGTTAATTGAGCTACAACACCTTATTTTTTTGAACTCCATGAAAAACATCCTAAACCATAGCGAACAAGTAACCTGAAGTGTTATCATCACTTGATTCTAACCTAATCACTATCTACAAAACCAATTAATTTGAACTAATCTACTTTCTAGAAGAGAACTTCAAAGCCAAGTTTGCCTCTAACATATCTAAGCACTCTTTTAGCAGCTTTAGAGTGTTCTTCACTTGCACAATGCATGGGCCTAGACAGTAAACTCAAAGAAAATATAATGTATGGTCTTGTTGCTATTAAATACATTAGACAACCAATTAAACTTCTATAAATCCCTTTATCAATCTTTTCAGTGCCATTGACACTACAAGAAATATTAGTTTTTGCTACGAAAATTTTCGTAGCCAAAAGTTCAAGGAACATCACTAAAAGATTTTAGCTACGTTTCTAAAACGTCACCAAAAACGTGGCAAAAGCCCTGTTGCAAAAAGTCATTAGCGATGTTTTTCGTAAAACGTCGCCTTACATAATCTTTTCGCTACGATTTTGGAAACGTAGCTATAACTTTTAGTTACGATTTATTGAAACATAGCTATAACTTTTAGCTACGATTTTGAAAACATAGCTATAACTTTTAGCTACGATTTTGAAAACGTAGCTATAACTTTTAGTTACGATTTATTGAAACATAGCTATAACTTTTAGTTACGATTTTGAAAACATAGCTATAACTTTTAGTTACGATTTTTTGAAACATAGGTAGAACTTTTAGCTACAATTTTTCGGAACATAGCAAAAAGTTTAGCTACATTTTTAGAATCGTCACGAACTTTTAGCTACGTTTTTGAAATGTCAGAAAAAATGTAGCAAAAACCCAGTCACATTACATTAATATTTAGCTACGTTTTTTTTTTCGTTGTCCATAACTAGAGAAAATTGCAGCCAAAATTGGCTAAAACTTTTAGTTACGTTTTCAAAATCGTCATGAAAAATATGTTTAGCTACGTTTTAGTAAAAAACATAGCAAATGTCGCTAACAATTTTTTTTTGCTACGTTTCCCTTTTTTGTGGCATGAAAGACCTTTTAGTTATGTTACTAATCGAATGAAAGACCTATTTTGCAACGATTCTATATTTTCGTCATTATATTTAACCTGTATTAATATAAACATGAATTTCATTGAAATTTAAACAAAAAGGCACAAAATAAGAAAAATATAAACACATTAATATTTACAAATGTTCAAGTCATTAAAACACACCAATGACCATTTCAACGTCTCAATGTTCAAGTCGTCAACAGAGATAACAACGTCAACACAGATGCATAACATCATTTGCCAAAAGTATACCCACTTGATGCACGAATTCCATTCAACTCTTGTGAAATACTTGCATCTTCATCAACCCTATGCAAAAAAAGAAAAAAAATATTGTTCGAAATAAGTGACTTTGAATTTCTAAATGGGCAAACACAACACAAACTTTAAAAATCTTACCCTTCATCCTCAACGAAATCATCATACTTGTCTCCAAGCAGTTTTCTGAACAATAAATCATGTTTTGCCAATTATGCATGTGTTTTTTCACTTTTGGCAATTTCAACTTCTAATGCAGTCTTTAAATTGTTATTCTTCTCTTGCAATCTTCTAATAACTATTTGATTTGTGGATGTAGATGCACTTGGCTTGGGACCATAGCCTAGTCTATTAACATAACCTGACCGAGTGCCAAGGACTTGATCGCATATCTCATCCGCAATAAGCTTTTTACCTTATTCTTTTGATTTCTCCATTATCGCTTGCATATTATTCTTGTAAAATTGTAAGCACAAATAATAAATGAATTTAATTAGCACAAATCTCAAAATATAAGAAAATAAGTAAGACTTCTCAACTTACATAATTTTCTTCTGCTTCTTGAGAAGACCATCCCTTACCCACCTTAAAATGAGTGATTTTATATAGCATGATCCTATCACATTGTTCTCCATTTAATTCCTTTTAACCCTGTTGATTAAAAAAAAAATTGAAGTTACAATGAAAAGGTAATATGGTCAAAATTAATAAAATTGAGATAACACTAATAAATCTTACATATTCATTTCGAACGACAACAAATGATTTTGAACCTTGGAAATGTGGTGTTTTCATATGTGATCTACTTTGTTTTTCCTTTTCACACTGTTCATAAATTAAGAAAGAAAGAAAGAAAAAGGGTAGTTGAATACTTGTCATCAAATAACACTTGTTTATTTATATAACTTTAAGCATTTAATCTCAAAATATTCAAACCTGCACGTATGGTTTAAACCAATAATCACACAAACTTTTTCAATTATCATCAGTCAATATTGATGGCTTATGTTTTCTTGCTTCCTCATCAAAAGGAAAATAGTTGTAGTACTTGTGCAACTTATAACGTTGATCTCTTGTCCTCATTTTCAATAATGAAGTAACATGTTTTGTAATTTGTGGATCAACTTTGAGATCCACAACATTGAGTTTCATTTATAACAAAGAAAATATGTTGACTTATGCACAACTAATTGAAAAGAAAAAGAAAATAATTCTTAAGAATAATAAAACTTATATCAAGTTTATCAAATGCAGGATCGAATTCATTATCTTTGTTGAATTACTTTACATGGATAGGACATGGCAAATCATTTCGAACAATAATTCCTAATTCACTTGATAACTTTGTAGATTACACTTTGTTTAATGGAAGACCTTGATCCAGATCAATATATATATATATATATAACTTTCGATTCATTGCTGCATTCATTCTTTGTAAATCATGACCTCGTGTCTTACATCTACTTCATTTGTTAGTAACATTAGATGCTTGATTTAAAAAAAAAAAAAAAAAGACATATATTAGATGAAAGATAAAAATTAATAATACTTCTTTATAGGTTAAAAAAAAACTATTGATTAGGAAAAACTTAAATAAAAGGCAAAAATTACTAACCTTCATTGCTTGTTTCAATAGATTGTTCTTGCTACAACTGTGTTGATGTCCCCACATGTTTAGTTGGTTCAGTATTTTCAAGTTGCAAATTGTTTGGTTGTGTAATCCCGGCTTGAGCCTTACTCCTATCGGTTCGTCCTGGAGCCATTGAATTTCATGTACCTATTACAATAAATCAAGAATAGATTAGTACATGGATATATTGTAAAATAACTTATATGTGATTGCAAATGAAGTGTATTACAATTAGAAATTATCTCATTAAAAAAATTTCATTGACAAAAAATATAAGTACAAAAGACTATTAAAAACCTTTAAATTATGTAGTCCTTTAAACATTTAATCATTATCAAGGCAATATAGTTGTCTGATTAGTGGTTAATTTTGTAAAAATTTTGTTATAATTATACCCTTCTTTTGATCTTAAAACTGGTTTAAATTAGATATTAATATATATTTTATGGTTATATGCAAGTTTAAAATGAAAAATGAATGAAATGAAATTTTAAAGTCAAATTTAATAATAATAATAATAATAATAATAATAATATATAAAATACATATACATCATTATATGCTTGCATGTAATATATATATATATAATATAATCTAATATATATATATGTGCCATGTGTAATACATATATATAATATATAATTTATTAATAACATTAAATTATTTTTTTTGTAGGTATGAAGAATTCAAGCCCATGAAAAAATTCAAGCCCATGAAGAATCCAAGCTCATGAAGAATTCAAGCCCATGAAAAAATTAAAGTCCATGAAGAATCAAGCCCATGAAGAATTAAGGTCCAACTTGAGCAACCCATGAAAGATATCATTTGGAGAAAGCCCAAGGATTATTTTTAATCCTAATGAAGATCAAAAATCAATTTATAGAAATCTATTTTTATTTTTTAATGTGAGTGCTTTATTAGGTATGTTTTTTAGCTAAAATTCATTTAACTATTAGGTGTGTATTATAGCTAAAATCCATTTAACTTTAAGTGTGTGAGTGCCCATTAGATATAATTATGTCTAGTTGAATAATTGAAATTGTGTAGTTTGTATTGCATCTTGTGGCCTATAAATAGCTCACTTGATTGCATTTGTAAGTGTGATTATTATTCTTGAATCAAAGTTTAGTTATTTCCTTAGAATTCTCTCTTTGAGAATTGCTTTTGTTCTTACTTCTTTCTTTATTGTTTTCTCTTGTGATCTTATTTCTTTCTTTCTTCTTTTAAATTCTTATGTCATTTATGGTTACTTTATTATTCACTGCCTAAATGGCCGGTTAGTTTATGCCTTTAAATTTCTGTAATTTTAATTCTTGTATTTTAATTATCCACCGCCTAAATGGCCGGTTAGTTTCTGCTATTTTAATTCTTGTCATTTAAATTATGTCGTTTAAATTCATATCAATTAACTTTCAAATGGAAATGAGTAGCTAAATCTAATCTTGGGTTAAGGCAAGAACAGTGTCCAACGCCAATGATTCCCAAAGAAAGCTGCGCTTTAAATGAGTAACATTAATTTAAATTTCAGTATGAGTGTGTCTTAATTATTGAGAAATCACTAGGTTTGGATTGGAGCGTAAGCCTAACTTAGAGCTTTCATGTCACGCATGAGAGTTACTAGAACTGGAAGTGCTATCGTACCCAAACTCGGATGATTAATTTAGTTGTCTTGTGTATTAATTGTAATTAGATTTATGGTAGTTGCTTAAATTAGAATCTCACATATCATGTATGGGGATTGCTTAAACTAGAACTATCATCATCTCTAATTGCATTTAATAACAAACCCTCATATCTAAAATTAAATTAATGTTACTAACCTTATCTGTTAAAATTTGGGAATGTTGGGTTGGCACTGAAATTGTCTTAACTCAAGTACTATCCAATTTTATATTCTCACTTTAAGTATTTATTTCAATTACTGTCTTAATTTATTTCCTAGTATCTGTTGTTTAAAAAATCATAAAAAACTTTGTTGCCAATTTGTCCAAATGCGTGTGTGCTTGTGTGTGACATTCTTTTTATTTTGCCATAAATAAATCTCTCAGTTAACGATCTAGACTCATTCAGAAAATATAAATTCAAATTTGGACTACAACTGCACTCGTACACTGACGAGTATAAACCTCTCACCTAAATAAAGAAAAAAATATAAATTTTTTATTGTGTTTTGTTTTGTGTTTTAATTGCAAGGTGGGAGTGCAGCCATTGTCCTCTTCATCACTACAATATTCAGCTAATGTTTTGTCTTCTTCAATAAGTTCATCTTCAAAATAGTCTTCCTCTCCTTTATCTTTCTCAATGTTGCATTGCACTTCATTTTCTTCCACTATGTCAAAAACAATATCATGTCTATGCAAGGATGATATATCTTCAATCTCCATGAAAACTTCATCTCCATTTGATTCATTCTCTTAATATACTACATTATTGACATTTGACCATTCATCAACATTTGTTATATCATCTTCATCATCTTGGATGTTAAATAGGTGCAGATACTGAAACTTTTGCACCACTTGCCAATTTTTTTCCAAAGTGGTTTCATTGAGATAAAATACTTGTTTCGCTTGATTTGGTATCACGAAAGGGTCATTTTCATACCAAGTGCCACTAACATTAATACTTGTGATATTTCCATCAGCCTTTATACTCGTCCATTTATAACCAAGATTAAACCATTTACACTTAAATAAAACACACTTCCTTTCCTTGATGTAATCTAACTCAATAATTTCAGAAACTACACCATAAAAGTCAATAAAGTCATCCTTATGGTTTCCTTCCACAACAACCCCACTATTTTAACTTCTAAGGCGACTGTCTCTGTCTTTTGTATGAAATCTAACTCCATTAACAATGTATCTTGTATACTTTTTTCTAGAAATGTGAGGCCCACATACTAAGGAATACAATGCCTTAGGGGATTTACGATTATACAATTGAACTATCTGCAACATAAAAAATGCAAAAAAAAAAAAAAAATCAACCATGAACTTCAGACATTCTTATAACATTGAGAATGTGAGTCACTTACTCGTCTTCTAAACCATAGAGGAAAAGTTTCCTTATGCTTTTGTTCCAAGTTTGTCACACCTTATCTTTCAAGTTCCTCTTTGTGCTCCCTAAATAAGAAAAACATGATTATTGTTGACTATTAGTTGGAGACTGAAGCAAACTAGAACATATGGATATACACTTACTCAACATATGGGTCTACTTCCTCGCAATTGTTCAAAATGTACCAATGACCCATCTCACGCTCCTCATGAGTTAACTCCACATATTTGCTTGCTCAAAGTGATCTAAATTTTTGTGAAAATATTGACAATTCACCATTTTGGTCAATATCAAAGTTACGCTTTTCTCTATTAAATTGTGTTTCGATTCCATGTAAATACATTGAACAAAATGTCAAACATTCACTTGACACATATGTTTCTGCAATCAAACCTTCAAGCAGAGCTTTATTGCTCACATAACGCTTTAAAGTACCCAAAAACCTACAGAAGAATATACGTAAATCAAAAGTTAAGTTTATATATTAGTTACCAGTAAATATTATATTAAAAAATATTACCTTTCAATTGGATACATCCATCAAAATTGAGTTGGACCACAAAGTTGAGCTTCATATGGCAAGTGAATTGATAAATGCACCATCACATCAAAAAAAGATGGAAGGAATATCATTTCAAACTTGCAAAGTATGAAAGCAATGTCCTTTTCCATTTGTTGCAATTCATCTAATTTCAATGTTTTGCAACATAACTGTTGAAAAAGATACCCCAATTCAACTAAGGCTATTGAGATGTCTTTGCGCAAATAGTCATGAATTCCAATTGAAAGCAATCATTGTAAAAGAATATGGCAGTCGTGACTCTTCAAACCTAATATTTTCCCATCACTTATATTCACACAACGAGCAATATTAGATGCATATCCATTAAGGAACTTAACTGATTTTAGGAACTCACAAAAATCTTGCTTCTCCTTCTTTAACATAGTGTAACATGCTGGAGGAACCAAATATGACCTATATCCCTTCCTTTTCAAATGTAACTCTTTTCTTATATTCATGTCTTCCAAGTCTAATCTTTCCTTAATTGTGTCTTTTGACTTTCCATCAATGCCTACTATTGTGTAACATCCATGAATATTGGGGTAAACAATAATTATTAAGTTTTGGTATTGGAAGTCCATATCGAGTATTTGAGAGTTTGGGAGGGTTAAAAAAAATATATAGTAAAAATAATAATAATAATAATAATAATAATAATAATAATAAAAGAGTAAATCAAATTAAATTAAATTAAATTAATTAATATATATGTGTGTGTGTGTGTGTGTGTGTGCGTGTGCATGGCCGCATCTTGGCTGTTCTTTTCTGTGGCTTAAAAGCCACTTAAATTTTGTATAAAATGAAATCTTGGGCAACAAGTTGGAAGCCATTAAAGGCTTCAATTGAAGGCATTCTGAAGATGAGGCACGAGCAAGAGAAATTAAGGAAGTAAAAGACACGGCCAGCTGTGAGAAATGGGGAAAAATCAGAGGAAAAATCAAGAAGTTTTAGGGTTTAATTAGAGTTTAAATGGTAAGGTAAGTGGAATAAATTATTAGGGGTCTTGTATGTCTAGATTATAATTTTTATACAGTTAAATCTAGGTATTTTGGAGCTGTAATCTTATTAATTTCTATAAAACGTTTTATTTTACAGCGGGAGAGCAAGGAAAGCCAGAATCAGCCAAATAAAGGCAAGCTCCTAACCCTCTCATATTTTATACCCTCCCTCATCGTGATTCGATTCCACGCATTAATAACAATAATCTGGTGGCAACTACCCTATGACTTATATTTTATTAATGAGGTTATTGTTAATGGAATGAGTTAAGCAGTGATATCTTGGTGTCTTTCATTTCGACTGTCACGGAGCTTTGCATCGCTCCGCTTTCTTTGGAAATGATGTCAAACCTATTGGGGCTAGGTTCTTAGAAAATGGTTATGGGATTATGTTAATAATTTATTATGAATGTGAAAACGAGTTCCTGTGTATGAGAAAAGATGGGAACGCAAATGACATAACGGTGTCTGTGTTGTCAGGAGCATAAAGAGTTATGATGAATGCTTATGAAATGCTAAGTGTAGTGCAGATAAGTTGATGTCATCTAAGAGTGTGTCTTAAGGGTATGTGTAATACCCCAAAATTTAATGTAAAGCTTGGATGTTGCAATAAAATGTTTCAAATGAAAGTTTGGAATTAAAGTGTGATCATGAATGGTTCTAGGACCCAAATGCAAATACCACAACTTGAAAAAGGGATAGCTTGTTTCCAACCAAAGGAATAACGAATCCTTATCCTAGAAGCCATGTGTCGGAGAGATATGATTGGTTGAGAATTTTCCTAAAGTCTTAAAGTCTTATGGTTGTAATGATTAATCTTATACCAAAGTCTTGGAATGGCTTAACTTGGAAGACTTGACTTGGAAGACTTAATTTGGAAGACTTGTGTTGGCTTGCAAAAGAAGAGGATAATGGAGCTTATCCTAAAGCCACGTGAATGAGTATTTAGAAGTTTAAGATTGGAAGAAAGCAGAAGCTTGAATAAGAAAGATAAAAATATTCAAAGGAAGTAATGATTGATTCTTACCCCAAAAGTCTTAAATGGCATGAGTTGGAAGGCTATGAGTGGCTTGGAAGATAAGAGATAAGGGTCTTTGAGTGTTCTTATCATGAAAGCCACGTGAAGGGGAGATTTGATTGGAAGAAGTTGAAGCTTGCTTGAGAAGATTGCAAAAATTTTAAAGTGTAATAATTACTTGTGTAGAAAATGAGTTACTTGGAAGCCAAGTGAAATCTTGAGGATTTGGGCATTTAAAGGCTATATAAAGGGAAGTAATTAAGGCCACGAGAAGCTAAGGAGAAAGGAAAGAAAGAAAGTGCAAGAAAAACGATAGAAAAAGCAAAGGAGAAGGAAAGAGAGACCTGGCCGGAAAACTGCCAAAATAGAAAGAAAACTGAAAAGGTAAGCTAATTCTCCTTTTGTAGGATCGTAGAGCATGAAAAGAGGAGTCCGTAGGTTCAAACGGAGAGCGAATCGGATAAAAAATGAGCAAGATATGGCCGTTTTAAGTTTGGGTTGCAAAATAGAGAAGGGGGTAGCGCGTGGCCACCTTCCGGGGGCCCGTGAAGGCGCATCCGGCCTCCATTTAGCCTGAAATTATCAGCATTGTTCTCCTATTTTAATTACCTACAACCCTGTATAAAAATATTCAAGGTTTGGTTCACCAAAATATGTGATTTTTGCATAAACAGCCCCTAGTGTAAGAAACCGGGCTGTAAATAATGCTATCGAAGGGAAAACGATCAAGGTGAGTGGTTCTCGTGCATGCTTCCTCTTGATCATTCTTGGTTTCATTTGTGAGTGGTTCTTGTGCATGCTTCCTCTTGATCATTCTTGGTTTCATTTGTGAGAGGTTCTTATGCATGCTCCTTGATTCTTATTGATCACTCTTGGTTTCCACTTGTGGATGGTTGTTGCTTACATCTCATGTTTCCCTATTTTCGAGCATTTCTTTCCTATTTTGCTTGATCACGTAATTTGTTGTTGTGGTTCGTCGATGGGATTAAACATGACTACTCTTACTTGTAGCTTGTGGATTGCATATTATATATTCCTTGGTTTGTGTACAGTGCCTACAGGTGAGGCCGTGCCTACTTGATATTCCTTAGTTGTACATATTCCTTCTGCTTTGTCTTCAACATGTTGTTTGGTGATGGTTGCTATTGGTGGATCGGGAACTTGTTAGCTACTTGTTGGGAACATCACGAGGATCGGGGTGGTAATCATGTGCCTAGAGGTGGGGCTGTGCCTAGAGGTGAGGCTGAGGGGTTGGACCACGATCCCGTGCCTATAGGTGGGGCTGAGATGTTTCACACAAGTGACGACGGGCATAGTGATGGCTCGTAATCCCGTGCCTAGAGGTGGGGTGAGGGATTGGACCACGACCACATGCCTAGAAGTGGGGCTTAGCCTGGAGGTGAGGCTGTGAGGTTTGACACAAGTGCTGGAAGGGATGATGGTGACTCGGGGAGGTTTTATTTTGATATGGTCTTGGAAGGTTTATACTTATTTCTACTTGTTTCCTGGCATAACTGCATATTGCTCTTGCATGCATAGTTTCTTTCCCTGTACCACTCACTTAGATATAATAATCTAATTCGGGTGTTTCTTACCCCTGGGGCATTCATCGTCCCAGCTTTGTCAGAAGTATCAAGTGTTTCAGGTTGCAATATCAAAGCGTGGGCAAAAGGTGGAGCTTCGCTAACTTTGGATTTTGATTTCATTATTACCCTTGTAACCAAGTGATGTATTGTAAATGGTAGCTAGGATACTCAAGGTTGTAAAGGGTGTGGGAGGGGTGTTCTATAATTGTATCCACTATGATGTGATGGGTTATTTTTCTGGAATGTTGGAAGTCATGAGCATTTATTATACTTGGAAATGAAATCTAGTGGAAACCCACTTTATTTAGCTTTGGTTAAGCTTGCAGGTTCGATCCAATGCTTCTGTTGGTAAGGGTTTCCATAACGCCCGTAGGTGATGTCTTAATTATATTTCAAGTGATTGCGTATTTAGAAAAGTGGGGCATTACAGTATGGGGTACAAAGCCACTGACTATCGACTGTGGGTCGTGGCAGTTGATGGCTAGATGTATGGGCGCCAGTCATCAGTTGTTACGATAAGCGCAAGACAGGCCAGAAGAGCTAGTACTGCCAGATTCTTGCCTTGATTGTGTGCATATCATGATGTGTGTGCTGCAGGGGGTTGGGTTACAATCATTTAGGGAACATGCCTTGTGTGTGGTGGGATGTGTAAGCATTGGCATGACTCGGTTGGCCTAAGAGCCAGTTTGGGTACTCTAGGTGAGCACATGCATTTAGAGCATTTCGGATGTGTGTATTCTTATGTGAGTGTAGCATGGCCTGATGCTCGATTTATGGGGGCATTGACATCACGTTTATGCTGTAGATGCCATTACATTTCTTATGTGTTGCATTGTATGGTAAGGATGAGTGGTTATGAGAGGTGGGGTAGGCCCACGGCGTAAGACTATGGAACGAGTCCACGGCAGTGACATGCTATGATGACAAGTTATGTATGATAGGAAATGCCAATTATCACTACAGGAAATATGACAATTGGCTACTTTTTTTTTTTTTTTGCTACATTTATGAAAACGTAGCTAATAGTCCACATTTTGCTACGTTTTTAAGTTAACATAGCTAAATCTTTCAAATATTGGATGCAAAACTTTATGTGATGAAAAGTTTTTATTAGTTACGTTTTAAAACGTCGTCGATACCTAAATAATAAGGCAACGTTTGGAAAATCGTAGGTAATTCTAGAGCGACCAACCAAAAACGTAGCTAATTATATCATTAGTATTAGCTATGATTCTTGAAATGTAGCCTATACTTTCATATGAATTATCTGCGGTTTGATTTTTCTTTTAGCTATATTTTAGAAAACATAGCTATAGTCACGTCGATTGATTTTCTCTTTTTTTTTTTTTTTGCTACGTTTTCAAAAACATAGCTAATAGTCAGTTTATTTATTTATTTATTTATTTGTAGAGGAAAGATGGGCAAAGGCATTGAAAATAGATGCAAACTTTGCTCCTTTTTTTAGCTATAGATTTGTAGAAAATTATTTAAATTATTTTAATGAAAAATAATACTTTTAAAAAATATTTAATAAGTTAATTTAAAAAATATATTTTTAATAGAAAATAATATTTTTGGTAATAGAAAATAATATTTAAAAAATATCAGTATTTTTACCTTGATTTGATGAATTATTACAAAAGGTTGAGATATTTTTAAGATTGATATGCAATCGAGGGTAAGACAAGAGAATGAGATATTAAAGTACCCAAAACATAACATTCATTCCATATATATTTAATACATTTACAAGAGATCAAACCATAAGGTAATACAATTACTCAAAAAAAAAAAAAATCAAACCATAGAATGTTGTCAATGCTCAATGCCGATGGTGATTGCCGAACACGACAGGTCCAAACTTATCGACATCATCTCGAAATGGCCAATAACTACCACTGGTTTCGACACGGTAAGGTAAAGAAGTAGCCTCTGAAAAACTAAGAAGCGAGACATTTTCTAGGATGATGGGAATTTTAAAACTTCATATTGGAATTGGATCATCCACGAGTAATGATCCATGCGAGATGAATTCAAAAATATCGGCAAAGTTCGGATCAGGTTCTGGAATAGGATCTGGGTTAGGTTGTGGGTGAGACCAATTTAGAATAGGTTGAGGATATGCAAAAGAGTTTGCAAATTCCTACAATAAGGCTAGATAAGCTTGTAGATCACCAATCTGTTGTTGGACGACAAGAATATGGGATACACAACCAAAAACAGGATCTTGAAGCCGAATTTGAGGTTCAATAGTGAGTGTAACAGCAGCCTCAAGCCGGTCATTTATCGGAAAATGGGTCAGGAGGATTGAGGCATTTCTGGCACCAAAAATGCTGTGGATAGCAGCAAAATGAGTAGATCATTCCTCATGACTGAAGTAAAGAGCGAAGATGCACAGTGAGGTACATTATCTTCTCAAAACTTTGCAAGCACCGCATGGAGACCGGTTCCTTGACATGATGGATCTGTAGAAAATAAGTTTTAGCTTGTGCTAATTTTATCTAGGTGATTTTTTTATTTTATTTTATTTTTATTTTTTATTTTTACTTTTTTTTAGGGGGGGGGGACATAGGAAATAACAAGAAATGTTCACACTAAGAGGTATGGGAAGGTTTTTCCATGATCTTGTGCTTTCCATGAAAGGGGGATCACCACACGAGCCACCCTTGGGGACACCTAGGTGATATTTTGTTAGTTGTTATACTAGCATTCATGCTAAATCCAACAACTTGATGGTCTCCTTAAAAGGGAAGTACTTTATGAATCACGAGATTTAGTGTTTTTCACAATAGGCATAAATGTGTCTTTCAAAATGTGAATGTAGGCTTTTAAACCAATTATTGGTGTTGCAACTTCTCACAATAATTAAAAATTACTTATAGAAAGCCATCTTCTTTTGTTTCAACAAGTTTGTTCCTCAATTTAAATACCAAAATCAATGTTTTCCACTTCATCTTTATCATGATCATGCATGTGTTATGATCTTTTCTTCTCATGTGATTGAGGTTTCCAGTGCCTAACCTTCTCACTTTTCAAAGTAATAATTATAATCTATGATCGCTCGTTAGATAAGCAAGCATTAATATGATAGAAAATGAGCTCCAACCTAGATAATTCCATCTCTTCCTAAATTGTAAGAAGAATTAAACACAAATATCAATCAAAGTAATAATTATTTTTGGCAATTCACATTGTTGTAAATATAGAAACATCTTAGATAAACTGAGAGTATTTACAAGACAGGAAAAAAAAAAATGATTTTGTATCTTTCTTAGCAATTTGGATTTTGACAAAAATACTTTTGAAAACATGAACACCTGTCAGAAGAATATGCTGATACAATTAAACTATTCTCTCAATAGTTTGTTAAAAAAGTATCAAAACTTAGTATATAAATTATACATGTTGGTTTATTGCAAATTGCTTTAAAACCATTTGGGCAAAAAGCAGATCAAATGATGCTATCTTTTTAACCTTGTGTAAAGCAAGGATGATAGATTTCAATGAATCCATTATAGGATTTGCTGAGACAAGTTTGAGTAATGGACTAATTTCTTTTAATTGTTCCTTAATTTCACAATAGTCTTAATACACAAGCATACGTCAGTGAGTATAGTTAATACCTACCATGAGATTCTAAGTGAAAAAGGTTCAAGTGAAAATAGCTTAGTAGGCTACCAAGCACCTAGCAATGCTCCTTTAAGACCTCCTATTTAGTGTTCCTTAGCTCAAATTGATCAAGCTTCTCCAATAGGCATGCCCAAGCCACCACTAAATGAACCATCATATTTTTAAAGTCGAGATGATAAATGTGTCATCATAATCTCAAAGTTCTAAATTTGATCTCCTATAATTTCCTATGGATAATTAGACTCCTTGGCAAACCCAATGACGAAGTGACTTAATAGGTGTAGGTATCTCTTCCATTATGTTCCCATAATTATAAATTTGATCACTTATGATTCCATATGCTTTCAAGGCTGTATGACAAAGTGACTTGATATATGCATATATCTTCTTTTTGCATGCCACATGACATTAGCTTTCTAATCAAGGTACAAAGATTGTCATTCAGATGTGAACCTTATAAGACGGGATACGCATCTATTGACAATCTGAGATAACATAACACACTAATATTATTTTGTATATAGCTATGATTTGAGTGAGTTTGATGTAGCTTTAGCCACATCTTTTAGTTTCAGCTCATATATTCTCATTGTGGACTGTCATATTTGAAGTCATGATGACCAAATCCTTCATCATGACTCTGGACAAAGAAGGTGACTGACATCATTATACTGTCATGGTAGATTTCAACAATAGCCTTAGAACTTAGACCACACTGGCTTAAGCAAACTAATTGTCACTCTAGACAAGTTAAGTTCCTTTTCAATTTAGGGGATTTGGGCGCTAATCTGGGCGGATCTAGAGACAAAGAGTTTGGGAGATTTTGGCCCTGATCTAGGCGGATCTAAAGATAGAGAGTTTAGGGGATTTAGGCGATAGGTTTTGGGGATTTGGGTGCTGATCTGGGCAGATCTAGAGACAGAGAGTTTGGAGGATATAGGTGATGGGTTTGGGGGATTTGGGCACTGATTTGGACTGATCTAGAGATAGAAAGTTTGAGGTCGTTGATCTAGGCGAATCTAGAGACAGAAAGTTTGGGGGATCTAGAAGATGGGTTTGGGATTTGGGCGCTGATTTGGGCGGATCTAGAGATAGAAAGTTTGGGGGATCTAGGCGATGGGTTTTGGGGATTTGGGCATTGATCTAGGCGGATCTAGAGACAGAGAGTTTGGGGGATCTAGGCGAAGCCCACACAAAATACATATATATACATATATAGTTTTTTGTTCATAAACTTACCAACAAAGGCGACGATGAGGCGAGGGAGGCGATTCAACAAATGTGGCGAGGAAGCGACGATCGAGCGTAGCAAGGATGCGACGGAGGATGTAACATAGATAGCAATGAGGCTGCAATCAAGCTAATCTAGGAGGCGGCATAAGAGATTCAATAGAGGGAAAGAGAAAGATGAAGGGAATATGGCGAGGGAAAGAGGCGAGGCATCTCCTGCCTCTTTAATTTTTTTTAATTAATTAATAATAATTTTTTAAATATTATTTTCTATTAAAAATATATTTTTTAAATTAACTTATTAAATATTTTTTAATAGTATTATTTTTCATTAAAATAATTTAAATAATTTTCTACAAATTTATATTGAAGGTGATCGATATTTGGTCTTATGGGCATAGAATTCGCATACGGTGTTCGTTTTTAGTCCATAATATATGTTTTTGGGGTAGCTCGACAAGCCAAATTGAACTAATGGTTTCGCCGCTATTATTATCGTGTTTTAGCCATTTGAAATTGTATTTTATGATTTTTTATGATTTCTTTATTTTACGTTTGGGTTATGCTTTTGTTTTGTGCCTATTCTGTAAGGCCCAGTCTGTTTAGAGTCTGTAACCCGTTAGCACATCGTATTTAAACACTTTTTCATTCATTGTTTACCCCTAACAATGGTGATTATGTTATCTCTTTGTTAGAAAGATGATAGCTGAATGTTGTTGATAGAAGATATGCTGAATTTGTCATCTTTTTCTTACGTCATTTATTTTTATAAATAGATACTATTTCCCTTCACTATAGTACTCTTGGTTCTCTTTATTAGAAATTTTTTACTTTCAATTACATACGATTTTCTAAATGTTACCTTATCATTTAGGTATTGTCAACATTTTAAAATGTAGCTAATAAAAACTTTTCATCACATAAAGTTGTCTCTAATATTTGAAAGATTTAGCTACGTTAACTTAAAAACGTAGCAAAATCTGAACTATTAGTTATGAAAGTATAGATTACGTTTCAAGAATTGCATCTAATAGTAATATTAATAATTTTTATCTATGTTTTAAAAAATGTAGCTAACATTTTAATTAAAAATTTTAATTTTAACTATCCCGCCCATTTTTTCTAAAAAAAGAAGAAGAAAAAATAATAGAACTATTCGCTGCATTCCGCAAAAAAAAATGTAGCTACATGTAGATTGTTAGCCACGTTCTAAAAAATACATAGCTAAAAAAAGGAGCAAAGTTTGCATCTATTTTCAATGCCCTTACCCATCTTTCCTCTAAAAAAAATAATAATAAACTGACTATTAACTACGTTTTTGAAAACGTTGCTAAAAAAAGAGAGAAAATCAATCGTCGTGACTATAGCTATGTTTTCTAAAATGTAGTTAAAAGAAAATTCAAACTGCAGATAATTCATATGAAAGTATAGGCTACGTTTCAAGAATCGTAACTAATACTAATGATAGAATTAGCTACGTTTTTGGTTGGTCGTTTTAGAATTACCTACGATTTTCCAAACGCTGCCTTATCATTTAGGTATCGACGACGTTTTAAAACATAGCTAATTAAAACTTTTCATCACATAAAGTTTTGCATCCAATATTTGAAAGATTTAGCTACGATAACTTAAAAATGTAGCAAAATGTGGACAATTAGCTACGTTTTCATAAACGTAGCCAAAAAAAACGTAGCCAAATGTCATATTTCTTATAGTATGGTGATATGTTATGTATGTTAGGAAAAGCCGACTAAGGTCAATAAAAGGCGAGTCTTATTGAATGATGATATGGTAGCCTATAATATGCTGCAACAGGTTTGTATGCGGAACTTGGGTGCCAATGTGTGGCTTATGTGGGCCCCAAAGACCCTTAATGTGCAGTTGATTTTATGTTATGTATTTAGAAGTAGGGCATGTATGGATCATGGCATGGTGTGGTTGCATTGGCATGAATTGCATGGGATGTTGGGGAAGAGTATCGAAAACCTAATACCTTACTTTCTAGAGCTTGCTGAGTCTTGTGATTCACGTTTGCTTTCCATCATTCCAGGTAAGAGAATCGTCTGAGATACTGGGTACAATCAACGGGGTTGGGTTCAGATTATCGAGCCATGATAGCAAGTGCAAAACTCTCCTAAAACTAGATCCTCGTTGTCATTATGCTTGTGTTAGAGTAATATTCTATAACTTTGAGGTGGATATATGTTATGTAAACCAGATGGGCTCACGGTATGAATATTTATGTAAGAATGTCTATGAAATGCTATGTGATTAAAAAGGTATGCTTTTAATAGGGCTGGTGTTTGAATTTTTAGTTTGTGTTTTTGTTCTATATCACTCAAGTAATGACCCTCTCACGGATCCTCTATGCTAGCGGGGGCTCCGAGAGGTTGGCCATTACATATTGTTCCCAAGATATTTTCACAAATGTTCTTTTCAACATGCATGATGTCAAGATTATGCCTCAATAACAAATCATTCCAATATGGCGATTCAAAAAATATACTTTTTTTAGTCCAATTCAACTCAGCAGAAGTTCGCTTCTTTTTTCTATTATTCATGTGTTTTCCAAGTACAATATCTTGTAGTTGATCTAATTGTTTCAATATGTCATGCCCTGACAATTGGGAATGAACTAATTTATGTTATGATTTTCTGTCAAACAATTTACTTTTCCTCCACCTATGACCACGTGGCAAGTAACGACGATGTCCCATATAGCATATTTTACTGCCTCGGATTAGTAGGTGATTGTACACCACAGGTTAACTTTGACGGTAAACATTTAAACAATCCACACATGGGCATCGAATATCACATTCTGAACTTGTATGATCTTTCACAAATTTCATAAACAACTCCACACCTTCTACATATTGAGTCGACCATTTTCTCATAGTCATCCAAGTCTTGTCCATGTGGCTACATTTACACCCACACATACAAATCTTTATTCAAGGTAAGATCAAATAAATTTATCAAAATAATAAACATAAACATGCATGCACTTCAGTTTAATAAAAACATGCCTAAATATCATAAAGTATCATAAAGTAAATACTATCGCAAAATTACCCCACATTACAAGTGCAGTGATAAAGTACTTAAAATTTACATAAAGTATCAAAATTTGAATCAGTGTGACTATTTAGAAGGCAAAAATATTGTTGGAAGATAGTAGTAAGATTAGAAGGTAAAGTCTCGCATGAATTGCATCAAATGTTCAGTTCCGAGTAGAGATGGTAAATGGGTAAGGCGAGCCGAGCTGGCCAGCCTCCCGCTTGGCTCAGCTACAAGGAAGTAAGTCTCTCCCACAATGCATGATCTTACAAATTTTTCATTCTGCATAAAATGTGTGCTTGCAGGATTGCAAGTCTCCATCCTCAACTTCTTAAGCACCTTCTTTGCATATTTCTACAGTGATTTTGTTGGATTTTCATGCCAGGAAAATAAGACATCTATCCCAGATTAGTCATCTCAAACACTTCTTTCATTTGTTCTCTGAATTGCTACACCAATTTTGTATTGCTTCCTGTCACAAGCAAATCATCAACATACAATGAAATAGCAATATGATCAACACTATTAGTTTTCACATATAAAGTCGATTCACTTGAACTTTTCAAGAAACCAAGTTTAAACAAACAATCATCAATCTTGCCATACCAAGCACTATGTGACTCTTCAAACATAGCAAAAACACCTCATTCTCACTTTCTTATACAACAAACCATTCAAGTTGTTCAATAAAAATGTCCTCTTTCAAATAGCCATTAAGGAATGTTGATTTGATATCAAGCTAAAATTTTTCACTCCTTTTGAGCTACAAGTGCCAAGAGCAATCTGATTGTATCCAATCTAACCGGTAGTGCAAAGGTCTCTAAGAAATCCACACCAAACTGTTGTGCATACCCTTTGACTACTAATTTGGCCTTGTGCTTGTTCATCAAACCATCGACATTAAGCTTGATTCTAAATACCCATTTAACTCCTATTTATTTCTTGTGCTTTGGTTTGTCTACCAATTCCCAGGTTTGATTTTTTTTTCAATCATTTTTAGCTCCTCCATTATTGCTACTACCCATTTTGGATCCTTGTCAACCTCTTCAACATTACAACTGTGATAAATATAAAAAATTGATCTAGTACCTCTCACAAGCACATCATCAACTGAATCATCTTGATCCTAAGATGTCTTAGGGACTGTTTCTCTAATCTCAACTTCAACTCTTAACTTGTCCCAATCCAAGGCTACAAGTTCATTAAAAACATCTCTACTAACAACAACTTTACAAGTTAGAGGTTGATAGACTCTACACCTTTTTTACCACTCACTACAACAAATTTTAGATTAAGAGGCATTTAAAAATGCCTTAATAGATAGTTTATTGGGACATTTTAACTATTGGGGCACTAATAATAATGCCCCGTATAATTGTTCCCCAAAAACGTATTGAGGCACTTACAAATGCCTCAAAAATAACTATAAATTTAAGTTTGTTGCGACACTTAAAAATGCCTCAAAAATCACTATAAATTTATTTTTTATATCCCTCACAAGGCCGCCTTCTCTTAACTCTAACTTACTTCTCCCTTAGCTTGAACCCTGAACCTTTCCTTCTTCTTGCACACGTGTGACCACCTAATCTACATATCATCTTATTAATATATGTGCCTATGTTTATTTTATAGTATATCTAATTTTCATGAGAATTATTTTATTGGGACACTTAAGATTTGTCTATTAGGGCACTTCATTAGATTGTCTTGTTAGAATTATTTTAATGGGGCATTTCAAAAATTCTGCCCTATTAGATTTATCTATTAAGACACTTATATTTGTCTATTAGGGCATTTCATTGTCATGTCTCATTAGAATTATTTTATTGGGGCACTTCTTTAAATTGTGCCTTAAAATGGTATTTTATAAGGCACTTAATTACTGTGCCTCATTAAAGTTATTGTATTGGGGCACTTTTTTAGATTGTGCCTTAAAATGGTATTTTAGAGGACACTTTCTAAAAAATGCCCTAAAAAAGATACCTCAACAAATCATTTTTGTTGTAGTGACTACTATAGCCAATCAAGATCCCAACTTCAACGTTTTGATCTAGTTTGTTTATTTTTGCATCAGGCACATAAGTGTAACAAATGCACCCAAACACCTTCAAGTTCTGGATTGTGGGCTTGAATCCATCCCAAACTTTAAAAGAAGCCTTTTCTTTAGGTTTTTTGGTTGGTAACCTGCTGGGAAAATAAACTGCATTGTTAACTGTCTCGCCCAAAACCTCTTTGGCAACTTCTTATCAAACAACAAGCATCTGGCGATCTCCATAACTGTCCTATTATTCCTTTCACTGACATCATTCTGTTGAGGTGTATAGGTAGCTGTCAATTGATGCTTAATCCCTACATCTTCAGAAAAGTTGATAAATTTGTTAGAAGTATATTCTATACCATTATCAGATCTAATCACCTTGATTTTGTGACTAGATTTATTCTCTATCTAATTATTGAATTTGCAAAATATACCAGCAACTTTAGTTTTTTGTTCCATAAAATAAACCCAGTTTATTCTGCTAAAATCGTAAATAAACATAATAAAATACCTGTTGCCACTTAATGACAAGGTCTTCATTGGTCCACACACATCTATATGAATGAGTTGAAGTTTCTTAGCAACCTTCCATACCTTGGACATTGGGAATGGAAGCCTTGACTACTTCCCAAGTAAACGAACTTCACAAACTCCACATGCTTTAATAGTAAGACAAATCCTGCACAACCTTGGGATTACTGCTTTTGTGCAGTTCTCTACTACTCGTACTCTCGATTTCGGCAGAAAAGGTAAATTACAAACGGGCCTTTGGCCCTTACCTAAACCGAATATCAAACTCATGATCTACTGATATTAACCCTAGCGTATCACTTGCCCGCCACTTGACCTATGCCCTGGGGGAAAATTTTACACAATTTTTCTCTTACTTAAAAGAGTTGAGCGCAAAATAATGAAAATGACCCAACATTTTGTGCCAAAGCTCAGACTGATCAACCAAGCTTGGAAATGGACAAGATTCAATTTTCATCCGATCTAAAGAGAAACTTTGTTCCTTCATCTTCACATAAAATAGCTGAATACCAATAGAATCATAAATTACATAAGAATTATCCTTAAACACCACAGAATGATTTTTTTCAAGCAATTGACCAACACTTAATAGGGTTTGATCAATTTCAGGTACAAATAAAACACCTGGAAAGAGTTTTATAGCTAACCCAATATCAATTGCCACGGTTCCTTTGCCTTTAACTTTAATGTAATCTCCATTTCCAATTCCGACATTAATGATTTTTTTTCCTATCAAGATTATTGAACATGGACTTATCAAAGGTCATGTGATGAGTGCATCTGCTATCAATTAACCAAGCTTCACTTATTCTGTTGATTGCAAAGCAAGTTGCCACAAACAACTGCTCCTCCCTATTGTTGATTAGCAACTTAGGCCTATTTGTCATCTTGTTGTTTGTTCTTGCAAACTTTCTCCATATGTCCCTTCTGTTTGCACTTCCAACATGTTACATTAGGTCTATTCCAGCAATATCTACCTGAATGTGTTGTTTTGTTGTAGTGTGAACAAGGAGGATATTCTCCTTTCTTTTCCTCATTTCTTCTATTCTCACCTCACTTCTTGTTCTTACTATTTCAATTTTGCTGTCTTACGTTATTTCCATACTGATTTTGATTCTTGTTTTTTGCTTGAAATACACCTTCAGTCACCTCCTCCTTTGAAAGTGTTCTCCTTTGCTCTTGAACTTGTAAAGCATTTAAAAGTTCGGCCAAAGAGATTCTGGTTAAATCCTTTGATTCTTTAAGGGATGGAATTTTTTATTCTGTTGGAATTTTAGAGACATTGGTAGCTATCAAGTTAACGAACAAAAGCTGAAAAAAAAAAATATGAATGTGAAAGGTTGTAATCTCATATAATTTATTCATATCATCATGCCTTTAAATAGGCAATACATGTCAATTGAATAACAAGAAAATAAGATTTATTGTTGGATTTAAATTTAAAAAACGAAATTATCTCAACCCACTAAATCAATAAACAGAATTTTGATCCAATCAATCCACTAAATCAGTAAACAGATTTTTGACCCAATCAACCCACTAAATCAGCAATTTTGAATCAATATTCAACATATTCAAACCTTTCTGGCAAAGTGTCCAAGATTTTCTCAACAATCCTACTGTCTAAAAGTTGCTCTCCATACAATCTAATCTTATTATAGATTGCCATTAGTCTGTCAGAATTCTCCTATAGTTTTTGACGACTCCATTTTTTGGGTCTCAAAACTCCCTCCTAAGGTTCAAGACTTGCATCTGCCTTATTCTATCATTGCCTTAAAATTCTTCTCTAAACAAATCCCAAGTTTGTTTTGTTGTATTAAAAGGCATGATCTTTGTGAAAATTGCTTCTTACTAGGGGTGTGCACGATGTGATTTGGCCAATCCGAATCATTTTCAGCAAGCCAAACCATTGATGCGGTTTTCCGATCAAACCAAACCGCGGTCTGGTTTGGGTGCGACCAAATCGCACCAAACTGCACCGCATTTGCAGTCTGATTTAGTGCGGTTTACCGCGGTTTGAAAATAACTATTAACAACATATAATATATTATAAAAATATTAGATAGAATAATTATATATTATTATAAATTATTATAATCTGTTGGTAATTATAATGTTATATATTATTATAAACTTGTTATATATTTTTATAAAAATATAGGGTGATTTTTATAATAATAAAGGTTGTAGGGGCTATTGGGGTGATTTTTATAATAGTATATTTTTTATATATTTTTTTTATATTTTCTTGGGCGGTTTGGTTTAAAACCGAACCGCCAACTATACAAACCGCAAACCGTGCAGTTTGTACAACCACCAAACCGTTTTGAACCGCAAAAAAAAAAAAAAAAAAAATCGACTGGTTCGATTTGATTTGCCGGGTTTCCGCGGTGCACCGATTTTTTTGAACACCCCTACCTCGTGGACAACCAAATGGATATAATTCTTAGCCTTTTGCTTCGTCATTCTCTCCTCTGTGATTCCTAATCTGTGCAAGAGTTGGATCTTCAGGTAACGGTGGTGGATCCCTTCACTGTGTCAACAACATCCAAAGATCATTAGCTTATAAAAGAGATTTTATTCTTATAGCCAAACTTGATAAATAACTCCTATTAATGCAGGAAGCAGTGTCTGGGATTTATTGTTTCCTGCCATTGACTTTCTTTGACAATGAAGGTTTATGTGTTTAAATTTGAAGTCAATGGTTTGATCTCACTAGATTCACTCACTCAAATCATAGGCCCTTAAGAAGAGTAAGACTTTGATACCAATTTGTAGGTTCTTAGTTTGAAAACTCGACTGAAAAACTTAAGTGAGACTGAATTAATCTCTTTTCTGAAACTGATTTATACAAGAAAAAAGAACTAACAACAATATACTCTACCCAAATTCAAAAAATAAAATTAAAAAAAAAAAACTAACTGAAATGATGACATATAATCTAATCTGATCATTAACAGACTTGATCAAATCCAACCAAAACATAGCGTGATAAAAAAATTTATCCATATTTTGATTTTTTATCCTTATCTACAGAAAAAGAAGCATTTTTCAACACTTGAGATTAATCCATAACCCTGCTGGAAATTGCAAAGAACCTCCTCAGACTCTGAATACTAAGAAAGAGCCCAAAACAGAGCAGATTTTGTTTCACTTTGCAATAGAAACATGTTCCAATTGCTCAAGTTCGTGAGTTTGAAGATTCTTTTGTTTAAACTGCAATGCCAATGCGGTGTCAACTTGTATCCATTTCTTGTCCATCAGGAATTTCTTCTTGTTTGTCCTCATCAACTTTGCAATAGAAACATGTTCCAATTGCTCAAGTTTGTGAGTTTGAAGATTCCTTTGTTTAAACTGCAATGCCAACGCGGTGTCAACTTGTCTCCATTTCTTGTCCATCAGGAATTTCTTCTTGTTTGTCCTCATCAAGTTCCGTTTTTGTTGGAGGCGGTGGAAACACCTCTGCCACCATCTCCACCAATTCTTCAACGCTGTCTCCCAGCCGTTTTTCGTTTTCCTCTACTATCTGTAAAATGTAAGGGAGAAACCAATCAGAAATGGATTTGCACAGCAAGCAACTTCCTCATCCCTCCAGCAGCACGGTTAAGTGAAAATGTCATTCTCGACAACTGACGTTGGTAACAAACAATCATGTTCTACAAAGGCCAGGAATTTGAGTGCAAGAAGTATAATGTGCAATGATAAAGCTAGGATGCAGATCAACAAACAAGGAACTCAAGTGTAAGCCAGTGCACTACTAGTGTAATCCAGCAATTCCTACTCCAAAAGGGAGTTGCCTCTATACAAGACTCCTTGCTTTACAGGAGGTGGCGACAGGGTTATCTTTGCACATATCCTAACACATGCTTTGCAAAATAAGCTGTTTCCACGACTTGACCCATGACCTTATCATAAAAGAACTTTACCATTGCTACCAAGACTCACCCCTCTACGACATAAACTTATACAGAATGACTCATTCAGTGGAAAGGAATATCATAACAAAGTTGGATGAGCAACATGAGTTCTTTAGAACTTGCAGAAAACAAACTTCAAAGATTATTTGTGATGTTCAATGACTTCATCGTATTCAGTGTATGACGAAAATATATCAACATCAGTACATCACCTACATTAAGGAGCAGTACATTTCCATACCTTTTTGTCTAATCACTAGCATATTCCGACTAAGTAATTGGCTAAGGGGGGGCAGTGACTGTTAAAGCAGCAGTAAACCAGGAGGCAGACTTGCTCCTTTTGGAAAATCAGCCTTATAATAGCATCTATAATTAGGGGATGGAAATAAAAAAATAAAATGAAAGAGATGAAAAGAGAAAAAGAAAGCACCAACAACGTGTTTAATCACCTTCAGTTATATTAAAAAATAATTGCATGGCATCCTATTAGATTTACCGGGTCAATCTCAACCACAGAAGATGGTCTAATATTGATAATGTTAAGAATCTCAGCTTTCGCTAGGTTGTACTTTTTACATTTTTCCACAAATTCCTTGATGCTCTCCCTCGTTTGGCAGCAAGCAGCACTCTGCTCCAAATATTCAAAAACCTAAAACACAAAAAATTATTAACAACCAATGAAGAATCCCAGCATTTAACACCCCCCCCCCCCCACCCCAAAAAAAAGAACACGAATAACAAATTTTCACAGCAAAATATATCTAACCTTGAATTCTGATGGTGCTACAGGAACAATAATTCTAGTGGGATCCTTTGCAGCACCTCTGGACCTTAGAAAATCAAGCACTTCGAAATTGGTAAGTGCCCCAGCATTGGCTCGTAGTCTGCAGATATGACATACATGAAACTAATTATCCGAAGAATTAAAGTTGGCCGTCTTGGGCCCTTGTCATAAGAAATCGAGCATCACAAGAAATAAGGGGAAAACGCAACAGGTTAAACTCATTCTACAAAAGTCTGTATAAATAAAACTAAAACAAATTGATACTATAGTTTGATCTAATAAAAAAGGAATTACTTACATCTTCATGACAGAAAACAAGGACCAGTAGAAGGTGCAAAACCAATATGTATCCGAAAATTTAGCAATGCATCAACGCATTAAATAATCTTAGTCAAACAATAGTAGAACAGTGTGCTAATTTCCAAATATCTTGACCAACAACGGACGACGGCGGCCAGCGACGAATTGGCTGAGGAATGAGAAAGCACAGAAGTAGAGAGAGAGGGGGAGGGGAGGGGGGAAGAGAGGACTGTGAGATAGAGGAAGCTGAAAAGGCAGTGGTTCGTGGCGGTGTTGTGAAAGACCGTCGGAGAAGGGGGCGGTGACTGTTTGAGTGGTTGCTTGGCAATGACACGAGACTGGAGTGACAGAAAGGCGGTGCCGGTGGTTCGGTGGCTGACGGTTAGAGAAAGGAGGCGAACGGAGGTGGCAATGGTGGCTGTGCCGCCGCGACGCAGAGGAGGGCAGATCGCACGGTTAAGGCGGAACTTCGATGTGTGTGTCGGACGGCGATGCCAGTCCGGATCAGAGAGGCGCCGCCAGGGGGAGGTGGGGTTTCTTCAAACCCTAGCTGACCCATCCTCTCCATTTTATGCCCACCAGGTTATGGACCTGGGTCTGGTCCTACCTGGAGCGGGTAGAGGCCCGCCCGGTTCACAAGCTGGGCTAGCAATTTGGGCAACCCAGCTTTGCTTCTGTTTTTATATATAATAATCCAAACTTTCTTAGAATTTAAATAAATTAAATAAATAAGTTTAATTCATTTATTTATTTATTTAATATTATTTACTCCATTAATTAATTGAATATATGCATATTGTTATATTATAATAATTAAAAATTATATCAAATAAATAATTTTTTATTTTATTTATTTATTTTTCTACATACCTCACCCCCGTGCTTACTTCCATATGGCTTATTTCACCCATATAACCCATACTAATTTACACACTAACCCAAATTTTATAATTTGTCCCCTTAATAATTGTATATATTTATTTATTTACTTCACTAATTTGTCCTCTTAATAATTGAATTTAAGAAAAATAAATTACCCAAATTTTTTAATTTTACATTATTTCACCCTTATAAAAATTGTTTACCACATAATATGACTTCCTTTCAATGATATTTAATATCTCCCCCCTTAGTCTTTATTACAAAAACGATTTAAATCACAAAATCTAGCTAAATGTCATTCATTGAAAAACTAAGACTGCGTTCTCTTTATTGTTTTTAAGTTATTTTTAATTTTTTTAAATAATAAAAACACGTTCTCTTTACTGTTTTTAAAAATACATTTTCGAAAATAAAAAAAATTATAAAAAAAATTCAAAAAAATAAAAATTATTTTGAGTGTTTTCATCCAAAACAAATTCTAAACTCAAAATACATTTATTTGTTTATTTATTTATTCATATTTTATTATTGTAATGGGAAAAAATATTACAAAATTCATTAACTTTAAAATGTATATATTTTTTAATAATATATTAACATTAAATATTTTTAATTTACTGAATAATCAAATTTATTTAATAAAATATTATTAAAAAATTATTCACAAAATTTCAAAAAAAATGCGTTTTCAATTTTGACAAACTAAAAATGAACTTTTAAAATAAAAAATTAAAAATAAATTTAAAACTCAAAATTTAAAATTAAAACGTAAAAAGAACGTAACTTAAATATTCTTTATATTCTAAAGATGGGACCTTGGTATACTCTAGGTTTGTAACACACGTGTGAGGAACAATAAAAGGTTCAAAGTATAGATATAAGTACAATATAAACTCTATTTGTAGAAGATAATAATACTAACAATAACTCTCAGCCCTATCATATATTATTATCCCAGAGATAAACCTATTGAAGGGTTGACTCATCTTTTATTTTTACATCTCATAATTTACCATATTGCCATAATCACAAGTATTTTCAATCATTCACTACTTTTCCCCTTGGCCAAAACAAACTTGCTTGGGTAATACGTACCTTGTTTATGTCATATTTAACAAAATTTGAGATAGATGAGACAGCTCAAGGACATAAATTTATATGGGTGGCAATCTACAACACCTATTCTTAGTCATGTTGAAAAGTTAAAAGATAAGATTGAGAGAAAAAGTTGAAAAATTTCTTGTGTATTGATTCACCACAATTGATTGTCCATATATACAAGTGAGAATAGACAAAATATCACAAATCTCACCTAACCTAATATTACACAAAAAATCTCATATCTCTACGAGTCTAAAACAAAAAAGAAAATATTACAATACGAGGAAAATACCAAAAAGAAAAAAAGAAGAAAAAAATCTCGATCTGCTAGAAATTGGCCTGGGTGATTGCCCAGTACAAACCCGAGTGATTGTCTAGGCATGCCAAGAAACATTCTAGCCATTTTAACTGAACCCCAGGCAATCTCTTGGGTTATATCATTGGGCATTTGCCTAATGTTATATTTGGCGAGAATTTTAATTCTCCCTCCTTAAGTTAGAGAGTGAGTCTCGTGGAGTCCTAACTTTATGTGCAATATTAGAAATTGGTTTTTTCCTAAAGCTTTGGTGAACACGTCTGCTAATTGGAAACAAGTAGGTACATAGGAAGGACTAATCAAGCTTGCCTGTAATTTTTCTTGGACAATGTGGCAATCTATATCGATGTGCTTTGTACGCTCATGAAATATCGAATTAGCTATGATGTAGAGTGTTGCCTAACTGTCACAAAACAAAGATGTGGAAGAAGACTGTGTAACTCTCAAGTCCTGTAAAATGTGTTATAATTGTATAGTAATGGCACCACAACCCAAAAGGGGTGTGAATTAGGTTTTTGAGAAATTTAAAACTTTTTAGGAGGTTTTGAAAAATAAATAATAAAACACAACAAAAATAAATGCAAGAAAAACACCAACAATATATAATGGATTATCTAAACTAAGTCTAATCCACTACCTTAACTACTCACTAAAGATTTTCAAATCAATCCACTAAACCTCCTACTAAACTCGATAGGCCCTCTAGCATAAACTGCTAGAAAATACAAATCTTTTACTTATACACAAGTAGACCCTCTAACTTAAACTACTAGGAATTACAATCTCCTACCAACACCCGGTAGGTCTTCTAGCTCACAAGATAAGAAATACAAGAAATATATAGAAAATATAGTCCAAAAGATGAATCTTTTAATTACAAGATCTCTCAATAATAAACACAAGGCTTGAACAAAATGATGCAAATGATAATCAAAACCTTTTGAAAAAAAAATGAAAGCACAGGTATAATAGAAAAGTAAAAATACAAATGCTAGTTAAAATAAATTTATTCTTACTTCTTGGTTGTCTTAAGAGTATCATTGAATGATATTTATAGGTATCCTAAGAGTTTCAAAAAAAACTAGTCGTTTTTATAGTCATTACTATTCATAACGGTCAAATTTATTGTTCATAATGGTCGGATTACTGTTCACCGTTGCTATAGTGACAAAAAAAAAAATCTTTTAAATAAAGTTTTACATATTTTAATCAAATAAAAACATAATATTCTAAATGTTATAAAAAAATTTATTACAAGATTTTTAACATTGGATTACATGATGAAATTAATTTTTATTTTGGTGCTTAATAGAACATATAAAAGTAATTTAGAACACCAAGTTAATAATCATTAACAAAATAATTTTATCATCAAAATATAATTATTTTTCATTATCAAAACTATATCAAATACAAAATATCAATCTCCCTCTCTTTGATGATAACAAAATCACTATGAAAAAACCAAAAATCTCTATCTTTTTGTCATAAATCAAAAAGAATTTTATCACTAGACAAGATGGGAATTGGGTAAAACAATAATTTTGGGAAAGATAAAAAATTAATACTCCCCATTTTTAACATATATCAAAAATATATTCTCCCCCTTAATCAATGCACTCATCAAAGATTTTAAAATCATTTAGATACTATAACTCCCCCTTAATTTGAGAAATTAATATGATTGAAATTTTGAATAAAAATTTTCATCAAAATCATAAAGGCAAAACTCATAAACATAGAGAGTTTAGGGATAGAAATGTACCACCAAGATTTTAATTGACAAAATCTTTCTTACTTTTGGATGACAATTCATCATTTGGGATTGAATCTCTTCTTCATCCCCCTTTTGTTCATGCTTGATTTATTCACAAATATTTCAATTTGAGTTCATTTGGATGTCATATTTGCAAAAATATATCGTCTACAAGCTTTTGGTGCCCAATCCACTTAGGGTTCACTATTGTTAACATAGATCTCCTCTTTAGGAACCCGAATTTGCTTAAACTTATGTAGATTATTTCTTACAAAATATTTCTTTATAGGATGCCTATATTGATCACAATAATGACAAATAATTTTAGAATGCGAGACAAAATTTTGTTTTCTTTTCACAAAACTACCTTGCTCTTTTGTTCTTTTATTAACATATTTTCTTTGAATCTCAAGAGCATTTTTCAATTCTTCTTTTTCTTTGTTGGCTTTTTCAAGAGATGATTTTAAACGTTGATTTTACTCTTGAAGTTTTTTACTTTGATCTTTCAAAATATTTTTCTCATTATTCCAATAATCTTTCCTTCTTTTAATGAACTCACTTCTTCAACTAAAGATTTTAATTTCTTCTTTAAAATATTGTTTTTTAAACTAACTTTTTCAAATTCACTCATAACATCATTAAAGGCATAGATTAGCCATTTCTTTCACTTGGGATTCATCACTTGAAGATGAATCATCTTCTTTCTTCTTGAACCGTTTCTCATATTTTTCATTCTTCTTAAGTAATGGATATTCGAGTTTGATATGTTCAAATTTTTTACATTCATAACATATGACATTACTTCTATATTTCTTCCCCTTAGACTTATCCCTCTTCTTTCTTAGGTTTTTTCTTTCACATTCTTTCAATATTTTTCTTTTAATGAATCTTTTAAGTTTCCTAGTGAGTATTTTAAAATCATTATTTTCTTCTTCTTCTCCCTCACTAGTACAATGTGAAACTTTAAAAAGAATATTCTTATCTCTTTTTTTTCTCATTATCTTCTATATTCATCATGATCTCATAAGTCATGAGAGATCTAATCAAATCGTCAATAGATAAGCTATCTAGATCTTTAGACTCTTGAATAGCTATTACTTTTGAATCCCATTCTTTGGGAAGACTCCTAAGAATTTTTTTAACTTTCTCCCCATTTGAAAAAGTTTTTTCTAGAGCCTCTAAACGAGTGACAATATAATTAAACCTAGTAAACATATCCTTAATTGGCTCCCAAGATTTTGTAGAAAAAAAGTTCATACTCGTGAATTAATAAATTTACCTTTGTTTCCTTGACTTGACCAGTACCTTTATGAGTGACTTCCAATTTATCCCAAATCTCTTTAGGCGTTGAGCATATGGATACTCGGTTGAACCCCTCGGGACATAAAGCACAGAATAAAATATTCATGGCTCTTGCATTTATCTCTATATTTTGCTTGTCCTCTTTCGTCCATACCTCCATTTTCTCCATGTCCAGAAGCTTAACTTCCTTCTTGATAGACTACAAAATGATTGTGTTCTACATAAGAAAACAAGACATACGATTCTTTCAATAACCATAGTTAGAACTATCAAGAAAGGTGGACGAGTTGTGTTTTAACTCTCAGATTGGGATGAACTGAAAATGTGTAACATTTATGGATCTTTATCCCTAGATTGTTAGACCTTTGAAAAATTTGGAAACTTAGCTCTGATATCAATTGTTATAATTGTATAACAATGGCACCACAACCCAAGAAGATGGTGAATTGGGTGTTTGAGAAATTTATTACTTTTTGGAAGGTTTTGAAAAATAAATAAGAAAACAATGAAGCATAACAAAAATAAATGCAAGAGAGACACAAGCGATATATAGTGGTTATGCTAAACCAAGTCTAATCCACTACCTAAGCTTATCACTAAAGATTTTCAAATCAATCCACTAAACCTCCTACCAAACCCGATAGACTCTTTAGCGTAAACCGTTAGGAAATACAAATCTTTTACTTATACACAAGTAGGCTCTCTAGTTTAAACTCTAGGAATTATAACCTCATACCAATACCCGGTAGGCCTTCTAACCACAAGATAAAAAATACAAGAAATGTATAGAAAAAACAGTCTAAGAGATGAATATCTTAGTTACAAAATCTCTCAATAATAAACACAAAACTTGACCAAAATGATACAAATGATAATCAAAGCCTTTTGAGAGAAAAATGAAAGCACAAGTATAATAGAGAAGTGAAAATACAAATGTTAGCTCAAATGAATTTATTCTTGCTTCTTGGTTGTCTTAAGAGCATCATTGAATGGTATTTATAGTCATCCCAAGAAGTTCAAAAGAAACTATCCATTTTTATAGTCGTTACTGTTCACAACGGTCGAATTTATTGTTCATAACGGTCGAATTTACTGTTCATAATGGTCGGATTACTGTTCACTGTTATTATAGTGAAAAAAAAATATTTTAAATAATTTTTTTGCATATTTTATTCAAATAAGACATAATATTCTGAATGTTATAAAAAATTTATTACAAGATTTTTGGTATTGGATTGCATAATGAAATTGCTTTTCATTTTGGTGCTTAATATAACATATAAAAGTAATTTGGAACACCAAATTAATAACCATTAACAAAATAATTTAATCATCAAAATATAATTGTTTTTCATCATCAAAACTATATCAAATGCAAAACATCAAAATGTACTGTAGCCAAGTTAACTCCAAGCAAGTATTTGTCATGGCTCGATATTCTGTCTCTACAAACGATCTTGAGACATTTGTTTGCTTCTTGGATTTCCATGAAATGAAAGAATCCCTAAGAAAGATGCAATAATCTATGACGAATCTTCTTGTGATGCTGCAACATGCTCAATTTGAATCACGAAATGCTTTGAGAGCAAGACTATTTATGGAAGAGAATAAACCCTGATCTGGTGTACCTTTGATATATCTGAGAACCCATAGAGCAACATCCCAATGTGGTTTCCTAGACTCATGCATGAACTTACTCAAGGTGCGAACAGAGTACACTATGTCAGGTCTTGTGATAGTAATGTATATAACCTCCCAACCAATCTCCTGTATTTGGTTGGATAATCATTCAATAATGATCTATCTGTGGGATTGACTTTTGAATTATGCTCCAATGGAAAGCTGTCTGGTTGTGCACCAAGAAGTCTCATATCTTTTAAGATGTCTAATGCATATTTCCTCTAAGAGATGAAAATTCCCTTTTAGGATCAGGAAAGTTCAATGCCCAGAAAATATTTGAGGTTGCCAAGATCTTTCATTTGGAAGTGTTTGAGGAGTTTTATTTCTCAAAGATCATTGCCTATGAAGAGTATATCATCAACATAAATAAGCAATGTAGTGAAAGAGTTACCCTAAGCTTTGGTGAATAATGAATAGTCAGCCTTGGATTGTATATAACCAGCTTTCTGAATAGTGTTCGAGAAAGTAGAAAACCAATTCCTTAATGCTTCTTTGAGCCTATACAATAATTTATTGAGTCGACACACCAGATTCTCCTCTTATTGACAACCAGGTGGAGGTTCCATATAGATAATTTCATATAAGTCTCCATGGAGAAAAGCATTCTAAACATCAAGTTGATGAATAAACCAATTGTAAGCGGCAACAATTGCATGTAAGTTCCAACTTAAGTGATGGAAACCTTATTTGTCTTCCTAAGTCGATATCAATTCGTACAATCACTATATTTGAGGAGTTCATTAATATCCTCAATACCAGTTACGATTATTTCTAATTGGAAACTATCCATCTAGTTAAGTAAAAGTCCATAGGTACACCCCATGACTTTAATTCAAAGTGTTGTAATAGTTCATAATTAACAGTCATTTGCCTATATAAATTAGTTAATTGTACCCAATTTACAATCAACCACCCAAGTAATGCCATACCCCTTGGGTGATTACAATAATCAAATATCATGATCCACTCTAGATGGATCTTAGAAACAATGGTAGCAATTGGTTTAGAATTCAAATGATCCTCCACTCATTAAGAACTCTATTTACTTGTGTTAGTCATCTGTCTTGGTAAATGTGCTTGACCTTGGTCATCATGCCAAGACCTTTATCTTCTTTTAGATAAACCAAATATTGTTGGTTGAGTACAATACGACTAGGAAGAGCCACATGACCTAGTCATAAATCTTACTTCTTAATAGTTAGCAACATAATTGTAATGCCCCGAGATTCTAAATTAAGTTCAAAAAATTATAACAAATGAGGCATAAAAAATTCCACTTTCTCGTATTTTATTTTTTTTTGAAAGAAAATGAGCTGAGAACATTATCCTTTTTAATTTCAAGTTAGTAATTCTTTACTCCACTCGTATGGAGAAAATGACTCAAATTGGGAATCTTTCTAAATTCATTATAGTTATGTACTTTGGATTCCATAAGATATATTTCAATGCCCAAAGTAATTTTCTGTAAAGAAATCTCTTTATAATGAGGACAACCCAAGTTCACATGATCATATAACTAGTGTTTAAACATGTAAAACCCATTGTACCAAAACATAAGCCATTGGTCTCTTATGTTGATGTTCAAAGGAAGGATTTGGAATTACGTAACTCTACTTATAAATTAATCCCCACTATTTCCTTTATTCAAGGCCAATCGTTTTTTATAAAAATGGTAAGGAGATTCTTACTTGGTTTTAATTACTATTATTCCTTTTTAGATATGACTTAAAAGAGATTTGAGACTTAATAACGTTTCTTTGGAGAAAATTAAACATGAACCACAAATACACCACTTATTTACAAAACACCACACTTAACTTTCTTGATTTTCTCAATAGGATTAGATTTTACAAAATGCCCAACTAGAAATTTATAGTAAGATGAGGCAGTAATTAGGAGTTTAATTAAAATATCCATTTTTACAAAAGCTACTAAAATAGCGTTAAATTACTACTTTTCCTTTGTCCTTGCTTGAGCCGGTGGTACCTGAAACATCTGTTGCACCTAGAACGTTGAATGTTCCAGGGGTATAAACACCCAAATTAAATACAAATATCTAAGTGAGATAACTCATTATTATAGTCCGCGCAACTGTATTATGCAAAATGTCGTGAAGTAACCCGATGGTAGTGGCACCAGGGAGTTGCAATCACCCTCGTAGCCCATCATGTTATCAAAAGCCATAACCATCCCTAACTTGGGAGGGTATGGTCCTAGACCACATACATGATGCAACCCATCTCAATGCCACTAGCCATGAATGTAGTGATACATGTCCAAGTATAATAAAAATGCAATACAAAGGTAAATAAATGATATGGCAGTCACCCAAATGTAGATACGACATGCAAGGGATGCAGAAGTTCATAAAACAGGAGCCACTCACTTCAGCAAATTGGTTCGGGTACTATTCACAATGACTTGTTGCGTTTTCTGCATAAACAGTATAATTTCGAAAACCAAATGTCAAATGTTTTTATATGGAATGGTAGAAAATAATTTAATACACATTTTTGGAAAATTTTAGGTAAAATGGAGCTTGTACGCACCCCCATGCGCCGCCAGAAGAAACCCTCACGCACATGTAGTCTTCTTCGGTAGCCTCCAATGCGACAGCGACCAGCTCTTTGTTTATTTGCATTTTCTCACTTGTTTTAACTCCGTTTTGCTCCCAGTTTGATCCTACACCTCCCTCTTTTTTTCCTTTACAAGATTATAACTCAAAATTGGACTTATCGAGTTGTTTCAGGTGACCCATGCCTAGTTTTCGACGAGTGCTCTTGCAGCTTCAGCCACTATTTTTCTCTCTTATTTCTTAGCAAAATCACTCACTCTCACTTTCAGAATACTCCTCACCTTCCTAAGAACAAGATTTTCCCCTCAAACTGCTCGGCCATGCCTTAAACTCTTGAGTTTTCTTCATCCTTATCCAAGAACTTGATTTTATAAGAGAAATTGGCCAATCTTTTTCTACCAGCTCTCCTGCCACCTCAAGCCTATTCTTGAGGGTTCATGATGGCTTCTCCAGCTAGTGGTCAGTCCATTTGGTTTCTCTGGCGAGTCTTGTTGAAGGTTTTCAACAATTTGCACTTTGGCCCAAAGTTTGGTATTTTTACACTTTGCCCTCCCTAAGTTTTGAGTTTTTAACCATCCACATAGCTTCTTATTTTAATCCTTAATCTCCTTAAAAGAGTTTCATTTCACCACTTAACGTTTCCTCAAACGTCTTTATGATATTCAGAGAAATTACGTTTTTACCCGATTTTCCTTACAGTAGAGGTTTTAGCCTCGAATTTTTGTGATTCCTCGGGACATTTCTTATTTATTAAATAACCATGGCTTACAAAAGTCTTGGGTATTACAATAATCCTTAGTTCTGTTTGAAGTTCTCCTCATTTCATTAAGTGAGCGATGTCACCACCCAACGTGATGACATCTACCATGTTCTTTATAGTCATTGATAAGGCCTCGAGAATCTCTAACTTGAAATGACACTACCAAAAGTACCCATGAATGCATGTTGAAATCTGTCTTAGGGATATCCATACACTTAAATTTCAACCTAAATTTGGTTGCACTCAAATTAATGATCTGTGATTTTATTCGATAAATTTATATGCAACCTGCCAATTGACTGGTGCCATCATAATGAACCAATTGATTTGTGGAAAGCCAATTTATTCGAGTAATTGGAACACCTTGTCAGAACCCTCGTAGGTTAGGATTTTGTAACCCTAAACAGAGATAATACGTGTCAAGTAAAGAAAGAAAGAGGGTTACAAGATGAAGCACTGAAAAGTAGTCCATTGAAGTTAGCATAAGGTAATTGACAAAATTTAAGCAAAAACCTTAGTTCTATTATGGATCTATGGTTTTGTATCACTGAATCTTCCATGTTCGAGTTATGTTTTTTAGATGACAACACCATTAGAGGACATGGTTGTCTCATTCTTTTTTGTCTTTGTCTTTATCTTTATATGTGCGCGCATGCATGTGAACGTGTGTGTGTGTGTATATATATATATTGATGGTTGCGAAGATTTCTCACAAATAAGTGCAAATCAAACCCAAAGCTCAATTTATAAAAATAAGGTGTATAATTGAGAGTTTCTTCTAATGGATTAGTAAGTTTTCCATTCTTTTTTTTTTCTCTCACATTCTTCTTTATTTTCAACAATGTCATGATGAAACTTAACAATTGTTTGATGGATGGGTTTAGAGATTGAATCCCACCAAATAGTTGTTCAGGTTTAGGATTTAGGGTTCAACAATCAATAACACCAATCGTGACTAATAATCAATACTGGCCTCTACTAGTGTTCTTTTTTCTAAAATCAAATAATATAAAAATGAGAGAGAAGAAAAGAGAATTAGGGTCGTAATGGTGAACTTTCATTGGTTTTCTAATGATACGGGAGGTCTTTGCTAATTTGAAAATGTGATTAGTATTTTTTGTGATTAGGCCAAACTTCAAGAGTTTTTATTGTGAATCATGCTACATGTATATCATTTTTATACATCTTGAACTACATAAAGGGGTATTGTGACCAAAATACCCCTCGTCTTCATGCGCCTCACGTAACTCTATGCGCCTCATAAAGGACTTTTTTATCATTAATACACCTTTGTGTAGTCCAAGGTATACACAAAGATATACCAATAGTATTGTTCTTTCAAAACTCATCATTGTTATTTTGACAATTTGTCATATGTATGCATTGAAGTTTATCAAGTCTTTTAGAGTTTGATTTTTTTAAATAAATTATTTTATATAAAAATAAAATTTACATATAATATTTGGAAAGAAATTTTGTAATAAAAAATATTTTCTCAAATATATTATCTCAATGTATATATTTTGATTAATCAAAAAATGTATGTATTTTGTATATAAATGCAAAATTATCATTTACATAAAACGGATGGTAATTTTATATTTTTATTGAAACACTTTAATGTACAAATCAATCTAAAAAAGGATAAAAATAATTTCTTGTGTAAATTAGTATATAGTAATTATTTACTGATATAAAATATTTTACAATAAAACAAACAAAATTTTTAGATTTTATTTTTCCCTTTAGAAAACTAGAAAGTTAACGAAAAAATGTTTACCAAAATACTAAACCTCCAGAATCACACACACACACACACATATATATATATATATAAAAGTTATTATGTACCGTCCCGTCTGTGGTCTGTCTATACCCTAAACGCGTGGACCAATCGCTTGGAACGCACTGAACGGCTCAAGCTTTTGCTCCTCTCTCTCTCTCTCGTCTATTCTCTTCTGTAGCCGGAAGCTCCAGATCTCGTCGTCTCTATGGCTCAGGTAAATCTCAACTTCTTTTACGCCTTCCAATTCTTTAAAATGCGCTTTGATTGTTCGATTGCTTCATAAGGATTCATGTCTGAGCTACTTAGGGGATTTTCTGTCCACATTTTTGTGCGTTACGCGAGTAATCTGGTTTCATTCGTCGATTTTAGGTGGATAACAGAAATTCTTCAGCAGCGAAGCGTGCTCGAACTGACGGTATACGTTTTCCTCGACATTGTCCCTCAATGATGTTTCGGTTGTCTGTGTTTCTGTGTATTTGTGCCATATAGTTTCATTCTTTCTACGTTAATGTACTATTTACACACTGTGGCCGGAGGGTTTTTCTTTTTTGCTCTCTGGGGACAATGTTTAGTCGTGTCGAGTTTCCTTTTTGTTTATCAATTGCAATACTTGGGACTGTGGAGGTGCGTATGTATGATCTTGGCCTATTGTGAATCTTGATTTATCAGGAAGGTTCTGGTGAGACCATGATTCTTCTTAGATTCTTTGGACTTTTGTTTCCTTTTTGTTCGTAAGAATTATAGAGGGACTGTCTTTTGAAGGATTCTAAGTGTTTTTTGGTTAGAGTATGTGTATGAGTTCAATTATCTTGCCAGAGTTGTAAACGGAAAAATCACCCGTCTTCCAAACAAGTTCCGCAGTTCATCCATTTATGAGTTACTTGAGGGCACAAAACCTGATCAAATATTAGAACCATGAAAAATGTTCTTCTTGCTGATGCAAGGGCAAGTACGGATCTTTTATGTAAAAGAAAATTGTAATGGCTCTGGATTTATGGGAACACATGTCTTAGAAATGTATGTGATGCTTGTGAAATTGAATCAAGAATCAGGTACCTTACCAATTGTAGTTCTTTTTAATTACTATGCCAATTTTTAGTTCCAATACATCTTAGGTTCTTTATTTATGGTGGAGAACAATTTGTTAATCTCTTTATGTTTGTAGGTGGCCGCAGGGAAGACGACTGGACATGCCCTAGCTGTGGTAATGTCAATTTTTCATTCAGGACAACTTGCAATATGCGTAACTGCACTCAGCCTAGGCCCGCAGATCACAACTCAGTAAGATCTGAAATTATTTGGTCTTCTAGTAATCCTGCTCTACCACCCCTACCTGATCTTTTCACTGCAATAATTGGGATAACCTCTCCTCCAAATTATTGTCTTTTCTAATCAGTTAATTAAAGTCTCTAAGAGGGATTTGTTGTAAGATTCTTTTGTTGAGTTTGCATCTAATTTGTATGTTCATCAGGTCTGTACTTTCTGCAGGTAGCTTATTGCTTTCAGTAGGTGTTTCTGCTAAGATTTAAAAGTTCTCTTTCAAGTTACAGTTGATGACATTTTAGTTCCCTGTGGAAAATTTATTCTGAGCTTGTTATGATTTCTTTTAGCTTTACATGGCTCGCTGATTGCCTTAGTTCTCATTATTTATTTGTTGAGGGTCTTTAATTTTTTCAGCGCTTGGGTGTGTGTATATTTGAGATTGCTTTAGTTCTCATTGTTTTCTGATGGTTGGTGGTATTATGCAGCAAAATTAGCTGTTTTTATTGTGATATGTGGAATATGTAAGATGGAAACTTGGGTGTGTGTATATTTGAGATTGCTTTAGTTCTCATTGTTTTCTGATGGTTGGTGGTATTATGCAGCAAAATTAGCTGTTTTTATTGTGATATGTGGAATATGTAAGATGGAAACATATTATTCTCTTTTCCCTTTCCCCAATCCCAAAAGAAGAGGAACACTGTCTTCTTGGGCAATGTTTGGTTTAGTTTCCGCTAGAAAATCTCTCTTAAACTCCACTTCTAAGGTGATCTCTATGCAGTAATGTATAAATTGTTTTGGCACTTAATAATCTTCTTACCATGTTTTTCTCATGTTTTAGAAATCTGCTGCAAAACCCATGCAACCTCCACATGGCTACTCATCCTCAGGTCCCTATTTAGGCTCTGGTGCACCATCCTCTATGTATATGGGCATGCCACCTTACGGATCTTCTCTTTTTAATGGGCCATCCCTGCCTCCTTATGACGTTCCATTTTCTGGAGGGTCAGGATATCCTTACGGCTATGGTAGTCGCCTTTCTGGAGGAAGCCCGTATAGACCCATGCATCTGTCTGGGCCTCCACCTTATTCTGGTGGATCTATGATGGGAACTGGTATATTCTTCTCTTATTGGCTGTAACGCCAGTGTGTTCCTTATAATTAGCTTCAGATTACCTTTAACTTCTTTCCTGTTTAACTATTCTGTTACATGGTATCATATGCTTCTATACATCTATCTTTTTTTCAATCTTCCAATTCTTCTGTAGACTTCATGTGAAAGTTTTGGTTTGCTGAAGGCTCTGGTTTATTGTATTCTCTGTCAGCAGAAAATTTTACCTCATTGAATTACAAAAAAAAAAGAAGAAATTTTAGCTCATTATTGCTGTTTAATATACATTTTTTATTTAACAATAAGGTGGGGGAAAAGAAAAGGAAAAAAAATCCTACTCCTCTTAACCCACCAGGCTGCATATGCATCTAGCAGAAAGATGTTGTCTAGTGAGATGCATGCATATTTTGATGCAAAACCTAAAAGAACACAAGGAAAACTCAATCAATAAAACTCAAATCAAATAACAGTAATTAAGGTTTGTTCAACTACGTCCTAAACTATTATATGTAAGCAACTAATAACCATTATCATATAATAAATAGGATTCTATAATCCCAATCAAACTAGGAATTGCAGTGGAACCTAAACTACTATATATAAGAAATTAGAAACAAAGTAAAATAGGAAATAAACAAAAGAAATAATACTAATTTCTATTTTCTACTTCCCTGTCCTACATCAATCTCCCTTGATGGCCGAAAACTTGTCCTTGAGTTTTGTACATCCGTCTGTTCAATTTGGAGGATTTGCCTAATGGATGAGAAAAGCTTGAATTTGTCCATCTCCTACAAAAACATTCTACTCGGATAAAATAATGTTTAATTTAATCTTTATGCATAGTAGAAAGGTAATTCAAATGGGATTTTTAACTTTGGAGCCTGTTCAATGAATTGGTCAATCTAAAGGTAATATTAATTGGTCAAAAACACTTGAACAAAAGTTAAATTAATAAACATCCAAGAAAAAGTAATCGCCCACAAAGAAAAATGAAACTAAGCAACATGTACAACAAAATGTTTATTAAAGAATCAAACAGAGCAATTGAATAAGACCAAGATACACTATCTAGAATACTTGAAGAGCACATAGATTTGGGCGCCCATCTCCAACTCGGTGTGTATTGCAATACGAATTCCTTGATGGCCCTCTGTCTTCACCATCTGGGCAAGGAAACGAGTCTTGTAAAAGATGACTACATTGTGGCCCTCTGGTGCTTTCAAGAACAACATAGGGGGAACCTGCAACATGAGGAAAACAGAGAAAGAGAGAGAAAGAAACAAGGAAACCAGAGAGTGTGTGTGGAGGACTGAAGATGCATGGAGGGCGTGATAATTTATACATTATAGCAGTATGCACTCATCATTACCACGATAACATTCCCCTTCCTTCCAGCCAAAAGTAAAATATATTTAACATAATACAACTACGCTAGCCTCTTTAGCTGGACTTGGAGGGAGTTTACCAGTTCTACATGGCCTTCCATATCAATTTACTACTCTTCCATTTATTTGGATGTAAATCTTTAACAACTACGGTGGCGCTTGTTTTCTCAGATCTGATGCCAAGCTTTTTCTATCCCATTTAAGGGCTCTTGCTAACAGAAAGGCCAATAGAAAAATTTATATCTGATCTGATATGACAAAATAGGTGCCACCGTGGTTGTTAAAGATTTCCATCCAATTAGATGGAAGAGTAGTAAATTGATATTGAAGGCCATGTAGAAGCAATAAGCTCCCTCCAAGTCCAGCCAAGGAGGCCAATAGAAAGACTTGACATTCTTTTGAAAAAATGATAAATAATATTTCTCTAATAGAGCTAAAAAAATAAAATTAGTATTTGTAGTATGTTAACTGTATATGGTTTGTGGTTGGAGAGGAGGGGAATGTTATCATGGTAATGATGAAAACATACTGCTATAAAGTGTAAATCATCACGCCACACATTTTTAGTCCTCCACAGTCTCACTTTCTGTGGTTTCCTCATTCTGCGGGATCCCCCAATGTTGTTCTTCAAAGCATCAAAGGGCAATGATGCAGTAGTCTTTTATGAGACTATTTTCCTCACCCAGACGGTGAAGATGGAGGGCCATCAGGGAATTCATATCACGGTTCACATTGAGTTTTAGATGGGTGCCCGAATCTGTGCTCACCCAGTTGGACAATGAGTCTTTCCAAGAGTAAGTCTGTGTTTTAGATGCCTCTATATATATACATCAAGTATTGTAGATTTTGTGTCTTGGTCTTATCTTATTCTCTGTTTGATTCTTTAATAAACGTTTTGTTGTATATGTTGCTTAGTTTCATTCTTCTTTGTGCCTGGTTGCTTTTTCATTGGATGTCTGTTAATTTAACTTTAGTTGAGCCCAAAAACATTTAAGAAACAGCCTATTTCCTTGATGGTGATTGAACCTGATTTGGTGCTGAGGCAAAAAGGACACTGAGTTTGCAATTGGGCTTTGGTTACTGGGTAATCAAATTAGGTTGGCAAAATTTTGCTAAACTTGGGTTATTGATTGCAATTGGATAGTGGAAATTTGGTGAATGGCTTATGGGTATCTTGAGTAGGAATGAACCAGAGAAGTGGTAGCAGGGAAATGCAACAGTGATGCTTTTGAAGGATCTGATTAGTTGCTCTGACAGCAACAAGGGTTCCGACAACGGCTGACCAGCTTCTTCACGATGGTGTTTTGACTTTGATATCTTCAGGAAGGAGATGAACCAGCAATAAAAAGAATTTGATTGAGTGTTTCTGGTTCAAATAAGAAACTGTGTGGCTTCATTCAAGGATTCAATGGTGGTCTCGACTTCAATTAGATGGTCAACGAAGGTGTTGGGGTGTTCCGAGTTTTATCTGATTAGGGTTCCGATGGCTTCAGTGTGGCTGGTGGATGAAACAAGGTCTGTGGGTTGTTGTGGTGCTCATTTGCAATGCCTACAACTTTCAGAAACTTTTCTCGAGGATGGCAAGGACTCCTGATAAGCCGAAGAGGGCAGATAAAGGCTTCTTGATGAAGATAAACCTTTACTGGTCTTTGATTAAAATGGAATAATGATGGTTGTTGCTGGCTGTAATGGATTTTGCTGAAGATATATTTTCTCATGGCTCAAACTGATGTTGGATGCGGAACAGCCCGGGCTGTGATGGCTGAAACTGATGGTGGAATGGCTGCTGCAATGGGTCGATGGATTGTGGGTCATGAGGATTGTTCATCTTCTGAAATTTTCTGGACTGGCAGTGGCAAGTCTTTCAAATAGCCTGTGTTTCTATTGGGAATTCTCAGTTTTTAAAATTTAAGAAAACTGCCGAAAAGATCCAAGAATTTTGACTTTGATACCAATTGATGCAGGACTCAAACGAAGAATACAAGACTACCTTTAATTACATCCTAAACTATCACATATAAACAAGTAATAACCATAATCATACTCTAATTAGTATTCCATAATCACAATCAACAGAGGATTGTAATGGAACCTAATGACTAAATGATTTTCTAAAAGATAAACAAATTAAAATAGGAAATAAACAAAAGACATAATACTAATTCCTATTTCTACTTCTCTATCCTACATCATGTTTGCTACACATCTAAAAAGAAAAAAAAAAAAATGCTTGCATGTTGTATTGAGAGCCTATTGAACCTTGAGATGACATCTACACCATCTGTTTTCTGTATTATTTTTATTAATTCTCTGAACATTTAACATCAGTTACTCCTGTTTTTCCTTTTTCGCATTGCATTTATGACATTCCGTCTTGGCTACTTTTTAATTTTTTGCAGGTGGAATGTATGGTATGCCACCACTGATGGACCGTTATGGCTTGGGTGTGCCCATGGGTCATGCTAGCATGGTATGATCCTCTTGTCTAGGGCTGTTAACTTAGTACATTATTTGCAAGGAAGCATGCATCATAATGATGGCTTTAAATATATTCTGCCTTCATAAACATGTGGAAATTAATGACTATTACCATTTTGTTTTTTTGTATGTCATGCTTTTCCCAAGTTTTCTGCTTTCCTACTTACCTTCCAAACCTAGAAGCCATTTCTTTTTGGTGTGTCTATTGTTGAAAGCCCATTCACTAAATTTCTTTGTGCAGGGCCCAAGGCCCGGATTCTTTCCAGATGATAAATCTCAAAAAAAGGGTACATATTTTTTATTTCTTTTTTAACGTCTATCCTTGTTTTGAGTTGCTGACCAAATGTTTAAGTATGATTCTACATCAAGATGCTAACTTTTATTGGTTTGTCTCCAATATACCTGTAGATGGAACACGTGATAATGACTGGACATGTCCAAAATGTGGAAACGTCAACTTCTCTTTTAGAACAGTTTGTAATATGAGGAAGTGCAATACTCCAAAACCTGGATCTCAGGTCTGACCTACTTTTGGTTCATATTTGAGAATATCCATAAACAGTATAGCATTGATTTTTCAACATCAAACCTCTTAGGTTATTGTTTGCACCACATTAGTTTGGATGCTGAAATTTGAAATTTCTTCTCTATTTTGAGTCATCCTATTAGTTTGGATGTTTTTGGTCTATTGTTTAAAATTTCATTGGCTTAAATAATACATTTTTTGAATATGCAGGCTGCGAAATCGGATAAGAGTTCTAGTGAGTCCTTCAATCAGCATTTCTGGTTTGTTGCAATTTTTAAGCACAATACTTAACATAGTTTTTGCCTTTCAGAACAAAAGATGCCCGAAGGGAGCTGGAAGTGTGAGAAATGCAATAACATAAACTACCCATTTAGAACCAAATGCAACAGACAAAACTGTGGAGCTGAAAAGCCAGCTGAGGCTGAGACACCACCTTCTGAACCAGCTGATGAAAATGATCAGGTCTGCTGTGAGATATGTTTATGCCCTATGCGCATTTGTTACTTAAAAATCTCATTTATTTTGTTAACCATTCTTGTGTACATTTCAAACTCAAAAAGCATGCAAGTCTACAATAAATCTCTTGTAATTGATCCTTTTGTGGGAATACCACCCTCCCCCAAACCCCTATTTACCTTATAAAGTTGCCTGAGTTTTTTCAATTTTCTTTCTGCATCAGATTTGAGCTTTTATTAATTCTCAGTTGTCTACTGTTCCAGTGAGTTCTAGGACATGTCTGAGGGTTGAGAAGGTCCAGAGTTGTCGTCCAGCGTCGCTCAGTATGGTGTCTGAAAGTCAGTCATGTCGTCATCATGTTGCAGCCATTGTCAAGTTGCTCTGCCTTCTTATAATCTGTGTCATGCTTGGTTGTATTAACTGGGATGGTATTCACTCACTGTCTTTATATTACCTTAAGTAATATGCATTACATGTGTCTGCTGGGTTTGTCTGGCATGAATTTTCAGGCAGTTTCTGGTATCTTATAGATGGGATTTTATTCTACTGCTGCATCTCTGTTTTAGAGGGCATGTTAACTTGCAGTTGGAGTTATGCTAGTTCTACTCCCACCGTGGCTGTCCCCTTAGTGGTGTGTTAAGAGTTGTGTGCAGTTTTTAGCAGAAGATCCTTGCTATTTGGGAGCATCAATCCCCTAGTAGTATTCGAGGCCACCTTTTTCTTCCGGGCCTGTTGTGTGCTTGAATTGAATGCTATTCTGCCCTGGTGGCTTGTATGGTAGTTAGCAGTGATTGCATGTCTGGTCTATTTCACCCTTGAAGATAGTTTCTGGATTTAATAAATGTTTTTGGAAAGGAAGCTAATGGCGTTAAGGGAGGGGGTGGTGTACATCATACTGAGCTAGCTAGGTATGTATGGTTTAAAAAGGAAACCCCCCGTTTCCATTTCATTCTTTTTACTTTTATCTTCCAAGCTTTTATTATTAAAATGTTATGATGGCTGCTTCTTGTAGCAGTCATTACAATTAAAACATTTTCTACTAGGACCCGCAATGGTGAATATGAATAGCACGTGTTTTTTTCGTCCAATGTCTTATGTTCGAATGAAATCCAGTTTTTCATCATTGTTCCAACACTTGCCTACTAGGTCCTGTCAAGATCTGTTGTTGTAGTAGTAGAGCGTGGTGCATTACATTGCATTGCTGCCAGGCCATGCATGTTGGGTTGGCGGCGCTAGCTAACGAGGCCTAATTGCGCATCAGAGATTCTCTCGAGCTCAACACCAGGACCCTAATAATCCTAACAATCCAATGCTTACAAGGCCTCCAGATTTGTCAAGGAAAAAGGCAACAACAAACAATGAAAATGAAAGTTAGATCTAGAGATGGTAAATGGCCGGGCCGGGCCGGACTGCCTCCCGCTTGGCCTGCGAGGGAGGTGGGGCGGGCTGGGTAATGAAAATTGGGGCCGGCATGGACATGTGGTCCTTCATAAATGGGCCAAGACGGGCCGGGCCATGGGCCTGTCAGGCCAGCTCGTAGATTTATTCTAAATTTTTTAAATATAATTTTTTAATTTTTTTCTTGAATACAACAAATATTTTTTAAAATATATTTATAAATAATTAGTTTAAAATATATTTGTATTTGTAATTACTAATTATAAACATAATTTTTTAATTTTTTGGTTAGCCAGGCCACGGCGCACTGGCCGGCATGCTCCGGCTGCTACAGTACCGGGTTGGGCCAGGTTGTGAGGTGGGCCGGCCGGGCTGGTTTAGGGTACGCTAACTGATTTCACTTGCACAGTTAACACTATGGCGTGAGAGATCTGCAGATGACCTCTAGAATCTAAACATCATTGAAATACCTACCATCATAAATTAAGCTTTAGATACAAGTAGCCCTCCGTCCAACATATTAGTGAATTCTCCTTGTACAAAATATAATAAGCACGACCCTGGGTGTTGCCAGAGGCAAATGCTGCTCCTCTTCCCCCAGCCAAAAGCTTCGCAACGCAGCAGTCCTGGATAAGTTACTACATTTCTTACTTGGCACAAATTCGACTAATTGACAGTTGTTGATCCAATTTTTTTGGCTCAGTGCAATTTTCTGAACATGGTAGACAAAATATCCAACTTTAACATGGAACTCCCGACTGAATGGATTCAAGTTTTCAATTCAACAGATCGGAATAAAGGCCGTTTTCATAAGGTGCTTTGAAGAGCTGGATTTCCTCAAAGTGGCTGCTGTCACTTGCAGTCAAGGTGTGCAGGCGGCCAAGATCAGTAGAGTGTTCAGCTTGCCAGTGCTCTGAAGAAGCAAACGGCATACCTTGTGGCACCCCATGCATCACGGGCTGAGGAATGCTGCTAGTGAGATCGACATGGAAGGGTGGGTCAAGTACAATGTTGGGAGGCTCTGAACCCCAAGAATCAGTTGACAGAAGAGAGAGAGCACGATGAATATCTGGTGCTGTGTTCGGGTTTGCAGACAGCATAGGACATTCCTTCAAACCTGCAGTTGTTCTCACCCATTAAGAGCCATGCATTAAATCATGTCTGGTAAAACATTACGCTCAGTCCCGCTAAAACTATCCTGGGAATCTAGGTTTTGGATATCAACTTTTTAAGTACTTATAATACTCTCTTTTTTGAGAGAAAAAATTTGATTGTGAGAAGAGAACCATTCCCCAGAACCCCAGTTCTATTGTGCCAACATGATATACAAAAGCTTTTCCACCTTCCTGGGTAGACTTTTTTTTCTGAATTTCTGATGTTATATCCAGATCCCAGTCTACACCAAAAATATGATTTCTGGACATCATTTTTAGATATGATGATACTGTTTATAAATGAAAGTAGTGGCTAGAACCTTCGTGAAAAATTTAATTTAGTTGAAAACATATTCTTTCATTCCCTTTACTTGAAATGGAACCATCAAAGATGGTATTATTTCAATAAAAAGTGAAAAACGTTTTAGTACAAAAATTATTAACAGCACATGAATCTGTAGCTGTTAAAAACAGTCAAAAAGCACAACAACTAATTCTGCATGTTCTCCATGATATCAAGGGGAATTACAGCTACCAATTCAATATTCAATTCTAGTTTCAACAAATTCTAAGGGAGTTTTAAAAATTCTAGTTATGGAAAGAAAGAATTCTTAGGGTATTCAATTATATATGTGAAGAGGATACTTAATTCTATGGGGAGTCTTAACAGGAGCAGCACATTTAACTCTGTTAGAAGTATCACACAACAAACTCAACAACAGTATTGGAATCAGAAAAAGGAAGCAAGACAAACCTTGAGTAGAAACCTCAGCTCTGGAGCCCTTGGATGGCAGGGGCCTACTGGAATTCTGACAAGGTGCACTGGCAGCATGCATCAAATCAGTGCCTGGCAATTGCAGGTGCCCATTAATGCCTCCAGTTTTTTCAAATTTCAGTAGGTATCCTTTTGATAGGGTGAACTTGGAGCCATTCCATGTGTTTTCCCATTCATGATTTTCAGATGATCTTGTGTGGAAAAATGAGGCATCATTTGACGCAAAGCTAATCTGTTGCTTCCCATCTGTGCACATAAAAGCTAATTGGATTAAACTAAGTTCACAATATTACGGTAATTGGCCAACTCAGCTATTTCCTTTTGATACTACAATCCAAATCAAATCTGTACAGGTTCAATCTTGAATCCTTTAACCATTTAATGTAGAACAAACTGGGACTAATGAGAACACAATGTTTTTATAGTCTTGTTTACAGATTGCCAATATATAAGAACAAAATAATATATTTGTGTTACAAGTGGAAAATGTCCCTATTTGCAAACACCTCCTAAAAATTACACTACAGAATAGGACATGCAATCCTCTACTCTCATGGTTATTTAGTGATCAAACATCTCCAAAATTGTCTTTTTTATCTAAAATCATGAACAAAGAGGGCGAGCCTTGCTAGCGATGGTAACATTGCTCCTTTGTGACCAGAATATCACAGGTTTGAGCGTGAAAACGGCCTCTTAGCCAAAAAACATTGGAAAGATTCATACAAATATGATTCTTCTCCAATCATTGTAAAGCGGGAAGCCTTGGGCATTTGTGATGCCCCCTTTTTAATAAAAAATCATTGAGAATGTTAATTATCACCATATGTTACGGTAGATATAGGACAAACAAGAAAAATAAAGAAAAAAAATAGAAAATGGATTGTCCATAATTAGGTCAGAGTGATGCTTATCAAAAATAAGATATACATGACACATTTAATATGGTTTGGTCATGGTTTGGTCATGTTTGATAAGACCAAATGACCAATAGATGATGTACCTACAAGAAGAGTGGACAGAATTGAAAAATATTGTAGCAAAAGAGAAAGGGAAAAACAAGAGGAAAAAAACTTAGCGAGAAACTATTAGGCATGACATGATACAAAGTGATGAATAGATATAACTGACAAGTTAGAAGACATGGATTAACAAAAATGACTAGTTAGAATGCATGTATTAAAACTTGGTTACCGTTTTTATATCCAAACCATTAAGAATGCTAAGGGTTGCAAATTTCTTTCCAAATAATATGATATTTTCTGTTTGTACGACAATCAATTTGCATTTCAAATATGGTACACTCAACTAATTATAATAAAAGATAGTGTTAATTACACCAAAAAAAACCCTATCTTTTACCATGTTTAAAATTATGTACCAAATTTTTAATTTTTCAATACTAGAACCAAACTTTTACTTAGTTTCGAATGTGTGTTGTCATCTATATTATATCAAAAAACTTAGTTAATTGTTGACATGTCCTCACTTCAAGGACGTGGCTTTAAAAAAGATGAGTTGGCCAAATGAGGTGGCATGGAATGCCCATGCATCACCTCTCCACTTGCATCTAAGGGGGTGGGACGTTGGTGGAGAGATGATGCATGGGTACTACACGCCACCTCATTCAACCAACTTGTCTATTTCGAAGTTACATCAAAGTGAGAGGGACACGCCAGTAATTAACAAACTATTTTAATATATTACAGATTGCAGTACAAATTTGAAACAAGATGAAAGTCTGGTCCTAGTATTGAAAAAACTAAAAGTCTGGTACATAATTAAAAACATGGTAAAAGATGGGTCTTTTTTTAGAGCCTACTTTTTTCTACTTTAAAATGTTATTGCCTGCGGTAAATGAAACGACTAATAAATTTTTATAAGGAAAATGAAAGAATAAATGACAATACTATATGTGAGTTAGTAATCTAGGAACACCCTTGGGTTGTGTCTATTCCCTGCGATACCTTGTAAGAGAAAGTATGTTATAAGAATTTTTCATTCTCATATACTTATTAGGCAAAGCACAGATCTCATAGCTAGCTAAAAACTGGTGGTGATGCTACATCTTGAAATTCTTTATACTCAAAGTAAAGACAATCAGGAAGGAACAAACTCAATATAAGTTTATACCAAAGTATGGAGAGGACAGCCTTGCTGAATTGAACTGAATTGCATTTTGCTGTGGCTTCCGTCGTCGTGCATTATGATCAGAAAGCCGCCTGCGACAACTTCGCTTCTTTTCATCGAATTCTGACAAACTATGGAACCTTAAAAACAGAAAACAAGCCACTGTTGGGTCAAATTTATTCATCATTGGTTAGGAGGACTTCAGGCAGATAGAATCCACTACAATTATTGTCTTAATTCTGAATTTTTTTTGACAGATTTGAGTGATTAAATAACCTATTGGTGAAATATCAAAACCTGCATACAACAAACAGTCTCAAACATTTAGATGAGGGCATCAATAAGAAGCAACAGCTCTAAATCTTGAAATTAAGCATCCTGAGTTCCTATTTTCTTATATTCTCGTATAAAAAAGTTTTACCTGCTACACTGCTGGCAAAATCGACGTTCTAGACCACCTACAACCACCTTTGGCCATTTCGAGTGAGTTTCACAAACTCTATGCTTGCGATGATATTCTTTAGCTGAGGAGAGGTCAAGGTTGCACCCTTCAACTTGGCACCGTGGTGGAGGTGTACTCTGGCAAAATGGTTTGTTTTTCTTTGTTGTGGAGCCAGTTGATGATGCAGGAACGACAGATAACGATGAAGCCTTAGCATCACCCAAGGTAGAATTATTCTCAAAATATGCTCGCTTACCAAGTTTTAGACTGATCCATGGTTCACCAGACCCAAATGGATATTCTAGAGGTGGAGAAACTTCAGCTATCTCAGACCTGGCTAGATCACTCTTCTCACTAAAATCTTTGGAAAAAGCATGGCATGCCTCAAAGGCACTCTTGGATGTCTTCATTTCCTCCTTTGATGAAGAGTCAGCGGAAGCTGATATTGAGCTTCTAGCTGAAGAAGCATGTGCCAACTCAGAGCCAGAACCACCACCTCCATTCCCAGATAGATTAAAAGACCCCCTATCAATTTCCCCCTCTTCTTCAGCTCCCCAGTCTGTTGGTTGCTTCTTATGTCTTTCAGTCATTTTTGAATTAAAGGCAACAAGATTTTCCCAGTACGGTTTTGCACTCCAGTCCATTGCAAGAAGAGATTCATAAATCAATGCCACTCAGTCTTCTTCATAGATTATTGCACAAGGATCAGATCCCCATTCATTGACAAAGAGATCGCTCAAAGTTAGCTTAGATGGAATGGTAACAAGCCTAAAAGTCGTATAAAACAGAGGAAAGACTAAAGAAAATGATGACAGAAAAAGCAGAAAACACAAGGACATAATTAGACTGTTTAAGAAATTCCAGCAAGTTCACATTAAAAGATAACAAGGGGTAAGAAGTAATCAGCACACAAAATAGCACATACGCAATGTTTTTCTTTATAAGATCATAGCGCACAAAGTAGCCAACCATCCCTAGTGAGATTGCAACTTGGTGAGTTGTTACTGTTATTGTTACACGACTATATCAAAACATTCCCATCAAGGAGTATTAACCACTTATTTGAATTCTCAACAAGCCCCTATATATACCAGAATACAAAGTTGAACAACATGCAACCTCATACATAAAACACATATATACAAGGACAGACAAACAGAAACAGATGCAAGTAAACAAATTCACGGCATAGAAACGATGTTTAAAGCAGTTTTCTCTAAACCTGAGCCTACGAATACAAGTCAATATTATTATCATCACAAACCTTAATCCTACTAAGTTGAACCATACCACAATATAATACAAGTCAATATCTAACCAAAATCAAACCAGATCCAAACACGAACATATACACTCAATGCTCTCCATTATTTCGCTCAATACAATACTCCTAGCCTCCCAGAACAAAGTTTGATCCAAAAAATCTCACATACTATCACTTTGTCTATCCACAATTCACAAAAACCGGAATACAGTAACTAGGGCGGGCTACTCTCCAATTTTACCCTCATCCTGCACAAACTCCTAGGAGAGTTACTATTACCAGCGACCCTCCTGAAATCAACCAGTCTTATATCGACAAAGCAGCTCAGATCTTTCTCTCTCTTCAATTATAGCAAAGAAAACTGGAAACCAACCTCCTCACAGCCACATGCTAAAAAGCTATATTTCGGTGCTTCAAACTCAAAAACAGAAAAAAAAAAAAAAGAAAAAAAAAAAAGAGAGAGCATGATTGAACTAGACTCTAGACAAGGGTATGAATAATGATCAAACAATTTACCGTAAAGCTAATCACAAGTTTCTAAAGCAATAATGGATCAAATTATCAACAGGTTAGCAACCAACCCCAAAGAAATTCTGAGTCTCATCCATCGTCGAAATATCAATGACCCACCCACCTGATCGAGAACCACTTAACTCAATCGACAAACTGGCAAAGATTCAACTGCCGAAGTGAATGCTCCATTAATCACTGATCAACTGTTTGCGAGGAGAAAAATAGAGACAATAGAAGATAAGGCTAGCTCGATTGCTCTTTCTCCCATCCAAACTACCACTCCAGTACTTAAGCGATACCACGAACTTGGGTAAATAGAAAATCATGGCAAACTCATTTTCTGGATTTGAAAAGTATTGTCAGAAAAGTCAGAACCGAAACAAATCACTGCACGAAAGCCGTGGTCTCCTTCCTAGGGTTCCATGGATTTAACTTTAAAAAGAGGAGAAAATCATTTTCACGGAGAAAATCCAGAAAAACGACATCGTTCTCTCTCCGTTTACTCCCCGAAGCAATAATAAGCTCCACTTTTCCTGAGAAAATTGTGAACGAAACAAGAAAAAGAAAAAAAGGGGGGAGAAAAACGTGTTTTCCCAATGGAAAGTAGAAATTTGCCATTTTCAAGTATACAGAGATTGACGCATCAGTGCCGACCAAGAATTGGAAATTAGCACACGTTTCTCCAAAATCAGGCCGAAAAGAAAAAAAGCAAGAAAAACAAACAGCGCCTGTACCATCAACAACAGCAGCAGCGGCAGCAACAACTTCTTTAATACTACTCCAGTCCTGTACTGCGCCTTACATGTTCAGTAATTTTCTCTAGGGCTCTCAGTAACAGTAGCTCGAGAAAAAGGAAACCAAAATGTTACCCAAAAAAACACCTACTACTACCAACACACGGCTCGGCTTCCCCCATTCCGTTTTATTTTTCTCCCCAGTTCCCGAGAAAGAGAAGGAAAATCAGTGCCTAGGGCATGCGATTATTACCTGTTGCCTCTGTGGAGAGGGGATCAGGAGCTTTACTGGCTCAGAAAAACTGGAGAATTTTCCGAGAAAAGCTGGGAAAATGGGACGGCGACGGCATGCCACTTTACTAAATCCAGAGAGAGAGAGAGAGAGAGAGAGTCTATGTGAGGCGCTGTACATTGAACGGTGAGAAAGGCGTGGTGTGCAAAGCTCGGCCGCGGAAGTTATTCCGTGGCCCCCACCCCACCCCTCCCCTCCTTTTATCAAAATACCAATTGCTCGTATTTTATACCGTATTTCTGGTAATGTATTTTTACTTCTTTTTTTTTATAAATTTTCTAGGTAAATATAAAACTAATATTTTATAAAATATAGGTTCTTGTGTAAATAAATGTCATCCAATTATTTTGCTTTGCGGGTGTCCCTCCCTAGTGTACAAGTTTGACTTTTAATTGGGACCAATTAAGGGTCTTACGTCGGGATCATGGCTTCTTTGGTTCCAAATTATTTCTGATACCATGACTGCATTGTCGCATTCCACTTTGGGGACACCTTCCTTATCTCATTTTTATTTATTTATTTTAATTATTAATTTATTCCTTCACATAATAAATTTATTTGATTGAAATTGAATGGACAACTAAACTAGGAGCCAACTTGTCCATGTTAAACACGTTGATCCACTGACTCTGTACAATCTATGTTGCACGGAAACGAAAACGAAAAATGTTTCTAATAAGAAATGGAAACGTGGAAACGGACATTTTTCTAAAAAAATATGCATAAATAGGGTCCGAAACGAAAATAAGAAACGTTTCAGAAACGTTTTCAAAATGGAAAAATGACTCTTGAGGTATTTTCATGCAACATAGTGTATAATAAGGTCGACACCACCACCACCTCTGTTTTCATACGGTATTTGTGAACATGACGCAATAGTGAGTGAGTGATGATTAGATCAGAGTGTCCACGTGACCACATTATTGTTCTTTTTTTTTTAGAAGAACCGACCCCACAGAGATTCAAACACCATGACCAAACAGACATAACCTTCCATTTCACACATGATTATTGGAAACCAATCTATCTGTTACTTATAACTGTTCTAGTAATTAGTGAGGAACTGTTCTGTCAAGAGTGAGTAGTGTAGTTAGCGGCGGCGGCCTGTCTGGAGCTGGAAAATTTTGGGGCGGATGAGTCACTGTTTTTTCATCCTCTTGGCCATCTCTTCTTTCAGCAGCCTTCTCAATATTTTGCCTGAATGGGACCTTGGGATTGCATCCACAAACTGAACAACTCTCACTCTCTCATAGTTTGCGACCTTAGACCCAACATAGTCCATCACCTCCTCTTCACTGATCGCCTTTTCATTTGGGCTCATCACCACACAGGCTGCGGGTATTTCTCCTGCTGCTTCATCCTCCAACCTGCGCAAAATTTACGATGTTTTCATCGAAAATCTGCCTGATTAAGGCATGTTTATGTGATGGTTTCGATGATGCTTACGGGATAACTGCAGCATCTACAACGGAGGGGTGAGTCAGAAGGATGCTCTCTAAGTGAGCAGGAGCCACCTGCAGCAAATTAGTTCAGAATGTAAAATATCAAACTCTCTATAAGCTCTATAAATTTCGATTGTTTTACTTGGCTAAGAAATCCTTAATCGCTGTCTAAATAATTACTTGAAATCCTTTGTATTTGATTAACTCTTTGATTCGATCCACGACGAAGATATCTCCATCATCATCGATGTACCCAATATCACCCGTATGAAGCCACCCATTTTCATCAACTGTCTGAGCAGTCTCATCCTTATTTTTGTAGTAACCTGTGGAGTTTGAAACGTGAATCCATAAAAAGTAAACCTTTCAAAGTTGCTAGAACAGAACATATACAAGCAGAAACTATAACAAGGCCCGAAAGTAAAGCCTTACTCATGTTCTTGTTACCTTGCATTATACATTGGCTTCTAACACAAATTTCGCCGGCAGTGTTACTGGGGAGAGATTGACCGGTGCTTGGATCGACGAACTTCACTTCCAAATTGGGAAGGATGAATCCAACTGAGTTCTTCTTTGCGACCCGATGGCCCTTTTCAGGATCGCCGTGAGTCAGGGTGATGCAGCTATGCTCTGTCATTCCATATGCCTGGTTTTCACAATGCACATTAAGTAGTATCAAAATTAAACCATATGCATTAATCAAATGTTCGTTTGAATATAGGATAAAAGTCACCAGTCACTGTTAGGTAATAGGTATTATTCTGTAGTATCATGCGAGATCAAAATCAGGGACATACAGATTTAATGTGGTTAGATATTAGACAAGCGCTCACCTCTTGTACCTCGACAGTAGGGAACTTCTTCTCGAATGCTCGGAGAACCTCTGGAGCAAGGGGAGCTGCGGCAGTCATGACAGCCCTGAGCTTGAGCTTACGGAGATCGAAATTGTCCACGACACTATTCTTAACCATGTCCGAGATGATTGCAGGCACAACGGGAGCAAATGTGACCTCATGAGTGATCAGGGCATCTAAAAATGCCTCAAGCTTGTACCTTGCCATTACCACCACTTTCCCTTTGTTTTTAAGAGCTGCGCAGCATATCCCACTCAATCCATATATATGGAAGAATGGCATTAGGCCTAGCGTAGTCACCTGCCCAACAAGCTCAGGTCCAACGCTGAAGAGGGTGGAGCAGAGATTGGCCACCAGATTCCGATGAGTCAGCATGACGCCCTTCGACGTCCCGGTGGTGCCGGAGGAGAATGGAAGAGCACAGAGATCGGTCTGGTGGACGGTTTCGTCGATGATATCAACGTTGGCTCGATCTGCGGCTTCAAGAAGATCCTCCCAATTCATGGCGCCCTCCACCCTTTCTTCGCCTAGTACGATGATTGGCAATCCTAGATTTCTCACCTATATATATATATGGATCCAAGACAATAAAATGTATATTGAATTAAATGCAGAACATGATTGATGCATACAAAGTCCATTGCATGTCGATTACCGTAAACATGCACGTAATAAGAGAATTGAGATGATTAATCATCACCTTCTCGTAGAATGTTGCGTTGGTGACTATTAGCTTGGCATCAGCAGCGTCTACTTGTTTCTTAATTTCAGAAGCATGCGCCGACGGATTTGCGCCTGAAAACACGCCGCCGGCAGCCATAATTCCAAGGGCGACAATGGCGTACTCCCCCATGTTTGGGAGCACAACCACCACGACGCCGCCTTTTCTCAGCCCGAGAGACCGCAAGGACTTGGAGAACCTCTTGGTTTCTCCGAGGACTTGGCGATAAGTGTACTCTTTCCCGTTGGCAGCCTCCACAAATGCTACGTTGTTGACGTACAATTCAGCGTCCTGAAGCACAAAATCCGGCAGCGTCACGTTTTCCGGGACCGGCACTGATTGGAACTGGCTCCGGAAAACAAATTCTTCTCCTCTTGGAGTCGCCATTTTTGATGCTTGAAAAGGGTTCATTGATCTGGGTTTTATAGGAGATGGTGGGAGTGAATGGAAAATCATGATTTATTCATGAGACAAGGCAATCTTGATGAAGGTGGCTTCGACAGGTGGGGATTTGTTGGGTCATGTTGGTGGTGTAGCTTGTTACCTTTCAATTCATCAAATTCTTAAGCCAAGTAATTGTTGCACTTCTATGTATTTCATTTCTAAAATCCAAGAGAATTACACGGTAGATAAGTTTATTTATCAAGTAATTGTTGCACTCCATTTATCAGTTCTGACAAATTCAATCCTAAGAAGGGTATAGACTTAAAAGTTTATGACAAAATGGGTTCAAACCAACCAAGAGGGATATGGAAAAGTACACGAGGGATTCCTTGAACCCGCGTGCCCATATATATTATTAATAATTAATTAATAATTACTTTAGGTAAGTATTTTAAGATTTAATGAAATTATAAACAATACTTTTATAAGTTTTAAAAAGAATATTATTCTCTCATAACTTTTAAACAATTTTAACATTTGTATGCGGTAGTTAATTTTGTTTTCTAATGAAAAAAAAATTCTCTTGATCTCTGTCCTCTCACCCTTCGTTTTAGCCGCCATCACCGAACTAGCCAAGCCATGACCCATGCTAAACCAGGTCCAACCATGACGGCAACTACTGAATTCCCAAGAGCCTAGCCGCCTTGAGCAGTGCCTGTAAGCATTAAGTAGGGGAGTTGGAACTACGTGTCACGATCGTCGGATCCTGTGTCTGCCGACTGGCAGGACACGACTTGCGATTTGCTCCACGCGGTGGGAAGAGAGGTAATTGACTTTAGTTAACTACTTAACTGTTATTAGTTGTTGTAGTTAGAATTTTGTTATTTTGGTTACTAATAGATAGTTTTATTGTCTTGATATAGGTCTGTTTGTTACAGTTTAAAAATTACAACTTCTAGCTTTTAGTTTAAAAAAAGTTGGGATGTAGTGTTTGTTTTAACTTATAAAATTCTAACTTATAGCTTCTACTAACTTTTAGAATGGGTAGAAACTGACTTTTTCAAAGCTGGGATACCCCAGCTCTTACAACTTCTGCTTAAATAATTACATTTTTATGACAATTTTGCCCTTATTTTTAGCAAAGAATTACTCTCTTGTCTACGCAATCATGGGTTTTTCTTTTCCACCGCCATTTTCATTTTCAAATCTCTTCCTCTCTCTCGTCATCTTCCTCTCTCTCTATACTTTAATTAATTTTTTTATAACACTTGAAACTTATACATATACACTAATTAATTTTTAAATTCTCATTCTATAACTACTAAGGGTATTATGGACAATTATACAAAAATAAGTTATTTTACAGCTTATGGTATCAAACACCACAACTATTTAACTACAACTTTTAAGAAACTGCAGCAAACAGGTTCACAATTTATTCTAAATTTTAGAAGCTATAATCTAAGAAACTATAAGCTATAATTTCTTTAATTAAGCTGCAACAAACGGGGCCATACTATTTATAGTTGCTAGCACCTTGTTTGTGATACATGAATAAGATTTTAGAGTTTTATTCAATATGGTATCAGAGTAATTGTAACATTCCAAATTTGAGAGTATTTAGAAAATAGTAAAATAAATTAATTTAGTAGATTTTCAAAAATTTGGGTGTAAGTGGGATTCCCAGAAGTTTCAGGGTATTAACGTAATTAAACGTGGGGTGCAAGTGAGGTTTTCAAAAGTATTGGGGCGCTGGTGTAATTTTAAGAATTAGTCGTAGGATTCCTTTATAATTAATGGGGGCGTTTATATAATGAATAAGCAACCAGCCCAGCTGGTCGTGTGCTCGTGGGTGATAGCGGGGAACACGAGTTCGATTCCGCGTGGAGGTAGCGTGCGAGAGGAAATGGCTAATTATTTTGGCCATGAGGCAGGGCGAAAATGACGTAGTTTCGGCCCTGAGGCGATGGCATTGTAATACTCGAGAAATTCAAAAGAACTCAAGAGTAATTTATCTTGGAGCAAAAAGTGAAATTTCAGATAAATTAGGGGTATAAGGGTAATTTATTATCGTATGAATGACCGAATCGATTGGAGGGAGTGCCCTAGAGCCGAGATGCCAAAGAAAAATGATGTGGCAATAACAAACATCCCGAGATAGGATTTATGGTATCGAAAGAAATCAGATTATGAACAATTTTTGGTACAACAAAAATGCAGCTGCCACTTAGGCTGCAAAACTAAATTGTTATAGGCGACTTTTAAGAAGTCAATGGAAGCTTGAGGGGGCTTCGGTTTTTCATAAGCAACAATCATTCAGTAGTTTTAGGAAGAAACAAAAGGATTTAGGGCCAAAACGAAGATTCAGGCATAAGTGCAGTTTTTTAAAATTTCCAGAGAGAGGTCAAAACGATATTTTTTCGGAATCTTCATGGGTAAAATGGATGTTTCAGGATTTTAAGGTCTTAAATGCAATTATGTAAAGTTAAGGAATTTTGTAAAAATGGGCCAAAGTGATAAAGCCAAAGTTTGAGGGGCTAAAATGCAATTTTAATAAACTCCAAAGCATCCATGGCCGACCAACCTCCCAATCACCGAAATTGGCCACAGGGAACCCACAAGGGTTGCTAGGGGATACCTTTTGGTAAAATGCTTGGCTGATAACGGCCACTGGGTTGGCCAGAAAAACAAAAAGAAAAGCGACCAAAAGTTGGCCGACTTGTCGCACACTTGCAACTCGCTTTTGCGGTTTAGTGAGGGTGATTCCAGGTCAATCTAGGATAGATAAATGCTCCTAAGACAATGGGTTGGCCGAACAAGAGCTTTTGGAAGCTAGATTTTGCCTATAAATAGGCTTTCGTGAAGGCCAAAAATTAGGGGGATGGAGGCTTCAAATCGGCCATTAATCAAACGAATTGGAGCTCCAAAATATGGGGCTTTTGTTGCCCATGCCCTAAGGATGAATTCTGGAGAGTTATAAGCGTTTTGGTTATGGTTTGAGAGGGTATTCAGGCTTCGCTGGAGTTGGAAATGGACGGCTGAATCGAAGCTTTGGGCGGTCCGTTGAGGCCTTTCCTGAACTCTTTTCGGCCCCCAAAGCATGCCAAAAGGATCGAATGAGGAAGGGGAAGAAGCTGGTGGAGAGATCCCATAACGCCGATAAGGCCGTCGCCGAAGAAGACGACCGGCGCGTGGCCGGCACGCGTGGTTTTTCACGCTCCACCACATGCCCTAGCATGTGTGGGCGCGTGGGCAATCCAAAAATTTTGCAAAAATTTCTCAAAAATCGAGAAAAATATCTTGTCAAGGTTTGTGCAAAAAGATCTGGTTTGGGATTCCTGATGTCTCGATTTTTACACCAAATAACCTCGTTTTGCGTGAAAACGCAACATTCGGGTAAGTTTAGTATTTTTCCTTTGAAGTTCATTGGATATTATGAATTGTTGTGGAAATAAATTTGAGAAAATAGTCTCGATAGTATTTATTGGGATTTTTAAAAGGAAAAATCAAAGAAAATGAAGGAAAATATGAGAAATTAGAAAATGAAGATATTTAAGTTACGTTCTCTTTGTTTTTCAATTTTTAATTTTGAGTTTTGAATTCATTTTCAGTTTTCTATTTTGGTAATCTATTTTCAGAAAATTGAAAATACATTCTCTTTGTCATTTTGAAAAACTATTTCTCAAAACAAAAAATTAGACAACGCGTTCTCTTTGAAATTTTGAAAATAAATTTTTAATGATATTTTATTCAATAAATTTGATTATTTAGTAAATTAAAAATATTTAATGTTTATAAATTATTAAAAAAAATCTACATTTTAAAGTTAATGAATTTTGTAATATTTTTTTCATTATAATAATAAAATATGAATAAATAAATAAATAAATGTGTTTTAAGTTTTGAGTTTGTTTTGGATGAAAACACTCAAAACAACTTTTTGTTGTTTTGAGTTTTCTTTACAATTTTTTTTTTTAAAAATACATTTTTAAAAACAGTAAAGAGAACGCGTTTTCATTATTTTAGAAAATTGAAAACTGAAAATGATTTGAAAACAGTAAAGAGAACGCAACCTTAGTGATTAAATATGTTTTTTATGATTAAGGTGATCGAGGAAAAGTGATTGGTGCAACTTTTGAGATTTAACACAAAAATCGAGGTCAGGCACGCATATCAAGACAGTGCGCACCTTTCGAGGTATGCTGAATCTCATGAAAATGTAAGTTATTCTATCCTATATGATATGATTGGTTATTATGCGTGATATTTATAAAAAATATAATTGTTTATGTATGCATGATATTTATGAATGTTATGATCATTTTGTTATATTGCATGGAAAGTCGTGATATTTGCCTGACACAATATTATTAGCATATTGATATTTGTGCATGGGGTTAGGATGTCACCCTAAGAGTGTAACCGTAATTTCCCAAGGACAATTGATGGAATTCGTTAGGCTTATCCTGTGGAGGTTCAGGATTCTGCCTAAGGTTTTTTTATAAAGAAATAGTGACCTACACGATCAGGACATTTTGACAGCTACTGTGTCCTGTCTGATCCCCAAGAGAGGATCTTTACCATGGAGATAAACATGAAGGAGTTCGGGAAGCCCAAACCGATGAGGACTCCCAACAAATTCAAAAATAGGGAAAAATTCTGTGCATACCATAACGAGGAAGGCCATAACACCTCCGAATGCTGAGCCTTGAGGGATGCCATTGAGGATCTGATTAGAAGAGGTCGGTTAAGGGTATGTGGTACGACCAACCAATCAGCCGACCCAGCCACCGGCACAACAACTGCCTCCCTCCGATGATGAATGTTCGCCGGCAGTTTGAACAATCTACACAATTCATGGTGAACCTTACCTCGCTAGAACTTCCCACAGGTCCCACAATAGGTACATGCGTGAAGCCAACCATGTATTGTTAGCAGGCTCGAACGAGCAGGCCGTACCTGCTAAGCGAGCTAGGGGAGTGGTAGAGAAGATCATTTTCTCAGAAGAAGAGGCCAAAGACGTCCATTGGCCACACAATGATGCCCTCATTATACGAGCCCGAATCAACAATGCTGAAGTGCGAAGGATAATGGTGGACACAGGTAGCTTGGTGAATGCAATGTACAAAGCTTGCTTTGATTAAATAGGATTGGGGCCAAAGCAGTTGAACTCATCCCTGGAGCCACTCTATGGATTCACATGTGATACGGTGGTTCCTTTTGGGTGAGTTAGTCTCCATTTTACTGTTGGAGATGCAGATTACCAAGTCACCACGTTGGCGTAATTCCTGATTGAAGACTGTCATTAGGCGTATAACGTCATGCTCGGGACGCCGGCAATGAACGACCTGGATCTAGTCACCTTGACCAAGTCGCTGACAGTCAAGTTCCCGACCCCCAATGGAGTTGGGTGCGTACGAGGTGAGTAACACCTCGTAAAGCACTGCTATGAAAATGCCATAAAAATGGGGGCCAATGGGAAGAAAGTGAATGTCATTGCAAGAAGCAACCCGCGACCTTCCAGCTAAAATGGTGTTAACTATGATCTAGACCCTAACAAGGTGGATTGTGACAGGGCCGCCGGCCCAATGGAAAAGCTCGAAGACATTCCAATCAGCCAGATGGATGAGGAAAAATGCCTCAAGCTGGGGAGGAATCTGGCTCCCGAGATAAAGTTTTAACTTACCAATTTTCTTAAAGCTAACCTTGATGTATTTGCATTGAATCATGAGGATATGGTAGGAATAGCCCCAAAGGTTATGTCGCACAGACTTAATGTAGATGACAACTACAAGACAGTGTGTCAGAATAGAAGGCTAATGACTCCTGAGCGTTATGCCATTCTCAAAGAAGAAGTGGACAAGCTCTGGGCAAACGAGTTCATTAGAGAGACCCACTACATAATCTGGGTAGCTAACATAGTCTTGGTAAAAAATAAAAATGAGAAGTGGAGGACCTATGTCGACTTCACCGACCTAAACAAGGCTTACCCTGAGGACAACTTTCCTCTCCCAAGAATCAATCAGCTCGTGGACGCAACAGCTGTTCACCAGCTCCTCAGCTTCATGGATGCTTATTCGAGCTACAACTAGATTCCCATGAACCTCAACGACAAGGAACAGACCTCATTTATTACTGACTAGGGGCTTTATTGTTATAAGGTGATGTCATTCGGGTTAAAGAATGCTGGTGTGAACTATCAAAGGCTGGTGAATTCGATGTTCGAAGCACTAATCAGCAAAACCATAGAAGTCTATGTTGATGACATGCTGGTGAAGTTAGAATAAGTAGCCAATCGTGTTTCCGATTTGGGAGAGATGCTTATGGTCCTCAAAAACTATCAGATGAAGGTTAATCCGCACAAATGTGCCTTTGAGGTAGCCTCTGAAAAATTTCTGGAATTTATGGTGAATAATAGAGGCATTGAGGCCAATCCGGATAAAATAAGCGCTTTGCTCGACATGAGGTCGCTTGTACGAAAAAAAGAGATGCAAGCCTACGAATCATGGTTGGTTAAATTCGAACGTTGACATAAATATTATCGAATGTGCCTATATTCAATTTATTGAATACAATAGGTTCTAATGCACCAAAAAAATGAATTATTCAATAATAATTTATTCAATTTATTGAATGCAGCAGGTTTCAATGCACCAAAAAATGAATTATTCAATTTATTGAATACAACAGTTCCAATGCATCAAAAAATAAATTATTCAATTTATTGAATATAACATATAAATATTTAGGATTATAGTAGATAAATATTCTTCATCGAATCGATTTCTCTACAAACTATAACTGAGATGCAATATTTACCATAGCTCAGATACTACATATGCTGAGGTATGTTGACAACACTCGCGCAAAATTGGACGTTTAAGATACAAGTCATTCGAAAGTGAGAATTGTTTACAGTTATCATAACTAGAACGAGTTTAACAACGTCACTTTAGTGTTGTCCGATAAAGATGTGAGTTCGGAAAATACTATTTTTTGTTCTTACCATGCACTTTTGTTGTTTTTGCCAATACATAACCTGTGCAATGCGTCATTTATCATGTTGTGTAGGGGACGCGAATGCATGCAATAATCAAGAAAAACTTGATGCGTTATTTTGCGGATAAAATTGAAGAGCACAAGTTGTATGTAATGAAAAATTCGGTAGTTGATTATAATACTATGACGTTCAAGACTACCATAAATAAGTACGTGTTGAGTTTCATCAGGACCACTCAAGTGGCTGAGGTTGAAGATCAATCATTTCCTACTAAGATATATAGGTTTAAGCCTTTTGTCGAACTTCTGTCCAATCCGCAGTCTAAGAAAACTTATCTATTTGGTGTGTTTCTTCCTTTTTTTTAGTTAATCTTTTTCTACCTCTTTTTTCAGTCAAGTTTTTACTACATTGTTCTGTCTCTTTTCCTAGTTAATTTTAATCAATTTTTTTAGTTAATTTCTTAAAACTATTATTCACTGTTTGGTTGCATCTCTTTTTTCTGAGATGCATTATTCCACAATTCTAATATATTTTCATTTTTCGTTTTGTCCATGTTTATCTCGAATTTAAAGATGTGATTGGTGAAGTTGTCGAGAAAGACAAAGCTAGAACTCAATCATCTTCCGGATCCACTACAAATTGTATCGATATTGTTCTTGAAGATTTGGAATATGATCTTTTAATTTTTTTTATCTGTCTTTAATATTTTTTGTTTACCTTTTTTTGTTGCAGAATGTATCTTTATATAACTTGTGTTGGGTATTTTATTTATATTATGTTTTGTTGGATATGTGGTCATTTTTTTTTATTTCTATTTTGAAGAAAAAAATCGAGTACCATGCACTCTTTGGGGTGACCATATCGATCTGGTCAACAGCTATCTTGAATCTACGTTGAATGAACTTGTGATTGTGCTTATGCAATTGTGTCGTATGAAAAGTTACAATGGTGCTGATTAAATGATCGTGGAAGCTGTTGGCTTTGTCCTATTGTACAAGTCGATCGCCTCCAACGGTTTGTGTTTTTCAATTTTTGGTGGTATGAGGTTGACAAGTTCCTACTATGTCACAAAGGTTCTGGTGAATGCAAGTATAGTCGAGGTTGAGGATTTTCAAGCAAAGTATGTTTCTAAATCATGCAAATTAGACTATTTTATTTTTTGTTACTGTTTTGAAATCGGTTTGTTTCTAAACACGCTATATTTTTCTATTTAGGAGGTTGTTGATTTTCCATGAATGTAATTCACAATGTATAAGCCAGATTTCAAATTCGTCTGTCTATTCTATAACGGAAGACCTTGAAGGCAGTTTTACTGAATTTAAAACTATAAGAGAGGTTCTTTAATGTGTTAAGTGAAGAGGAATTGGAAAATTATGCTCTTTTGGAGATTGAAAAGAAATTGCGTAATGGAGAGAAAAGTCTTGTGAATTTAAATCAATGCCATTCCCATACGAGATCGACATTTCACTTTCAGAAAATAGGCTTATCCATGATGAGATGCGATATGATAGAAGGTCCATTACAGAATATCACAAGTTGTTTGTTTCTAGATTGACGGATGAGCAGAGAAGTGTTTATGATATGATAATGAGTGATGTTCAGTTTGATCAAGGTGGTGTATTTTTTTTGTACGAATGCGGTGGCATGGGGAAAACATTTGTATGGAAAACCCTTTTTGCATGTTTGCGATCAAAAGGGAAAATTATCTTAAATGTGGCATCAAGTGAAATTGCATCTTTGCTCTTGCCTGGTGGTAGAACAACCCATTAAAGATTTGCGATCTCTATTAATCTGACTGAAAAATCCACGTGCAACATTAAACAGGGGAGTCCATTGGCTGAATTGATATTAAAGACGAACCTTATTATTTGGGATGAAGCCTCTATGATGCACAATTACTGCTTCGAGGCACTTGACAAAAGTCTGTGAGATATTATGAGATTCAAAAATCCATCAAGTTTAGACCAACCAGTCGGAGGGAAAACTATGGTGTTTGGCGGGGATTTCAGGCAAATTTTACCAATCATACCGAAAGGTAATATGCATGTAACAATAAATTCATCTTATTTGTTGTGACATTGGAATGTGTTGAAATTGACAAAGAATATGAGACTCAAAAATCTCATTGATAACAATCATAGTGCTGACTTGAAAGATTTTTCTGAATGGATATCAAGCATCGGTGACGGGATTTTAGGTGGTCGAAATGATAGACATGCAACTGTGGAAATACCGGATGATATTTTGATACATGGGTCTGGTAGTATGATTGAATCAATTGTTGAGACCACTTACCCATCATTTTCAAACAATGTTGGTCATACTAATATATCCTACTTGCAAAGTAGGGCCATTCTTGCACCAACATTGGATGTCGTTGAATCTATCAATGATTACATAGTTTCTATTAGTGATTGGGAGGGAACGAAATACTTCAATTCAGATACAAATGTTGATTTGTTGGAAGATCTTGATTCCATAGAATTTTTAAATAGTATCAAATGTTTTGGTGTCCCCAACCACGAGTTAAGATTAAAGGTTGGTATTCCGATTATGTTGTTGAGGAACATTAATCATACCGTCACCCTTTGCAATGGGACTAGGTTAATTATTACAAGACTTGGAAGTCACGTCTTGGAGGCTATAATATTGTCGGGTACTAATGCAGGGCATAAAGTGTTAATTCTAATAATGTCGTTGACTTCGTCCAATACAAGGTTACCCTTCAAATTTCAATGAAGACAATTTCCCATGATTGTTTCGTATGCCATGACTATCAATAAAAGTCAAGCCCAATCTTTGACCCATATAGGTCTTTTTTTGAAGAAACTCGTGTTCAGACATGTACAACTGTACGTTACGATTTCAAGAGTCATAAGTCATAGTGGGTTGAAGATGCTCATATGTGATAAAGAGAGTGAACAAACAACTTCGACCACAAATATTGTATACAAAGAAATCTTTCAAAATTTACTTTAATCATAATGAAAACACTACAAAAAAATTGATTTTTTGCGACAGTTTCTAAAACCATCGCAAAATACGGTATTTTGTCACAATTTTTTTAATATTTACAGGTGATTTTTCAAAATTGCCATAAAATTCATTAAAAACTTGAATTTAACAGTGATTTTCAAAAAATTACCGCTAAATTCAAAAAATAAAATTGAATTTTGCGACTATTTTTAAAAAATCGTCGCTAAATTCAAAAAATAAATAAATAACTAAAAATAAATAAATTTTGCGATGATTTTTGAAAAATCGCTATTAAATTCAAATAAAATTAAATAATAAAATATAAATTAAATTAATATTTGCGACAATTTTGAAAAAATTTGGCTAAATTCAAAAAATAAATAAATAATTAAAAAATAAAATTTAATTTTATGGTAATTTTTGAAAAATTGCTGCTAAATTCAAATAAAATTAAATAATTAAATAAAAATTAAATTAATATTTGAGGCAATTTTAAAAAACTACCGCAAAATACAATTTTTTAATCAATTTAGCGACGATTTTTAGATATCATTGCTAAATTTAAAAAATATATAAAAATTAAATTAATATTTGTAACAAAATTTAATTCAAAAATAATTAAAAATAAAATTTCATTAAAAAATTTAATTTTAAAAAAATAAAAAAAAACATGCAATAAAATTTTAATAATTTTAAAATAAAATTTTAAAAAAATATATAAAATCTTCATTTTATTTTTTATCAATTAATTTATTTAATTTAATCTAATTAATTTATTTAAAATTTATTCCATTATCCTTTTAAAAAATAATCCATTAATTTATGTTTTTCAATTTATTTTTTATATATATTAAAAAAATATAGAATATAATTTTGAAAAATATGATTGGTTTAATATATAATTTATATGCGTGAATATTTAACAAAGAGGCTTCACAGATCAGATGGTTTCGAGAGCACACGAGCATACGGGAGGTTGCAGGTTCAAATCCAGGGAAGAGAGATATTGAAAAATTAAATGTCCAGCATAGCCACGTGGCACGCAGGGCCAAACGAGGGCATACGGGCCCGCGCCCACGAGCGGGCTGTCGTTTGGCTTTGCCGCTTACTTGTGCACTAGTGTGGTAAATAGAGACGATTTTAAAACCGTCGCTAAAATTTAAAATTTTGATTTTTTTTGGAAATTCAATATTTTGTGATGGAAACCGTCGCTAAATATTTTAAAAACTGCCGCTAAATACTTCGCAACACTTAATATAGCTGCGGTTTTCAAAACAGCCGATAAATTTCTTTAATTGTCGCAAAATGCAAAAAAAAAAAAAATCGCTGCAAATGCTGATTTTTTTGTAGTGAATAAAATTGTTGTTTCTTCACTAATTCATGTAGTATATTAAATTTGTTGTAATGTGCATTCCATATTTTGAACTATTATTTTATACATGTTTTTTAAATAAAATATCAAGATGGTTATTATAATTTTTTCTAATAAAATATTTTATTTATATATATTAAAAAATATATATTTTTAGATCTTTCATACATATAAATATGTTTAGAAAATATATTTATATATATTTACTTTATATTTTTAGTATATATTTATAGTATATATTTATATGTATAAAATATCTTTGTATTTATATAATAGAACAAATAGTTTCTATATTTTAATTTATATTTTTATTTTAAAAATTATATCTTAGTTTATTGTTATATATTTTATAATTAAAATGTATTTTTATTGTTAAATAAATATACTTTAATAAGTGAAGAAAGACAAGTGTGAAGAGATAAAGTTATTGTTGACCGAGTATTTTGATTTTTATGATAGAAAAATATTTTCAATAAAAGACATAATCTTAAAATTGGGTATTAAACAACTTAAAATGCTTCAAACATTTGAACAATAATAATTAGAGGTCTAATAATATAGAGACGTCTAAATCATATCTAGAAAATTAATATCATCCAAACCTTTATACAATAATTTGGTTACACATTTGAATCTTATCCAGAATGCAACCAAAATTCAAAACCTCTATCTAGATATCCAAAGGGTTACCCATAGATGCCTCCAACTATACCAAAATATGTCTCTAATCGAAAGCTTCATATTAATGTCTAAAATCCAACCTATAAACATGTGAAATATGTCCCGAATGTATCCTAAATATTAAGGGTTTATAGAGACATCTTAATTAATGTGTACAAATGTTTGAATGATGCCTAATAAATACTATTGTTCTTAAACCTTGTTTAGATCTCCATACTAAAATTGTTCAAACTTCGTAATAACGTACAAATATCTGAAAGAGTACCCTTAAACATTTGAACACTGTCACAAGAGACATTCTTCATTCGAAAATACATCTTCTATAGACACTTGAATTAAATCTCTCTCATCTAATTCCTATATGTTCAAAACACACAATTTTTCTTAAAAATTTATTTTGATTATCTCTTTAATTTTCAAAGAAGTGAAAAAATTGAAAGTATTTCCTATTTTGTTATTAAAGCTTTTGTGTAATTTCTCACTATTCATGTATTAGCTCCCATTTTAATCTTGTTAATCTAATGGTCTTTGTTCTCTAAAGATATTATCATTCTTGAGATTAGTTTTACAACTTTTATCATTTTTTTTTTAAATTTCATTTGATGTAAAGTAGGGACACCAGCTAAAGACATTCAAACCTTTTTTCATTGTCTCTACCAACTAATTAGGAAAACTATATAAAAAAACCCTTCTCATGTTTCAAATTAAAAAAAAAATTGTTCAAAATAGAAGTAAGCTATTATGTTGAATCTTGAAGAACTACGGTTGAGTTCTCTCACTAGCTCCTAAACAACCCTTCTCATGCTTTGCAAGTTTGTATTGAGATTTTTCTATGATATTTATATTTATTGCATTAAGAGGTTGTCTTGTTTGTAAGATAATTTATTCCAAGATTTTCTAGCTCGTCTATAAAGATTAGGGTGATTTATTGCCAAGTATTTTAACTCATGATAAGTTATGATATTGATGAATAATTAAAATTAGAGAGCCAACATCAATCAATTATTATAACGAAAATATTATTAGGTAACATAATATTTTTTCGAAAGGGAGGGCTTGGGGTGTGAGATTCACACACCCTGCCCCCTTGCAAACTCAAGGTGAGCAACACAACACCATTGAACCATTAATTATCATAATAAGTGATGTATGTATTTACACTGATATTTATAGAAGTATATAGATATATTCAAGCAACAAAGAAAAGTAACAAACATATTCACACAAAAATTTACTAATCGATTAAACTAAATTAGAGAGCAAAATCAAATCGAATCAACCAATTAACTCAAAAAATTAAATTAATTGATAATAAAAAAAATCGAACTCAAATTATATAAACCAAACCGAACCTATTAAACTGAAAAAAATTAAAGTAACTGATATAAAACACATAAAGTCAAAGAAACTAACGTCGTTTTATAAACATTAAAATAATATCATTTTAAAGTTGAGTCGGTTTGGTTATTCCAACCCAAAAATTGAAAATTGAACTTTTAAAAAAAAATAATCGTACCAAACCAATGCAAGAAAAAAATCGAACCAAATTGACAAATTCAATTGATTTGATTCGGTTAATTTAACTAAACCAAACTTTTGCTCTTCCCAACTTACACTAATTAATAAAGTGACACACGTGACACACATACTACTCTAATCTCATAATCAACACAGTAAGGCTAATACTGACACCCATAGATAAAAAAAAGATATATACACTAATAAAATAAATCCATTAACTAAAATACCACTAACAAATAAAATTAAGTAGCCTAATAAAAAAAGAGGATCGCATTCACAATTAAAACATACTTGAAAAATGGAGCGACAGCCTGTGCCACTATTGATTGTTGATGTTATTCTTATGCCACTCATTATGACATCATTTTTAGTATTATGTTTATGTACGATGAATTCACATTACCGGGTGAACACAGAGGTAGAAGACTAAATGCATATCCATTAAATATATAAATATTAATAAAAGAATACTGATATAACTAAAAATAAAATACATCCCCTTTAGTCATCAGCTATTGCTTTGGTCTATTGACGTTTATGATTCTCCCCCCCCCCCCCTTAGTCTAAAAAGTACACTCTTACCAAGATCTCTAAAATCAACTGACTGTGCTGGCTGGGTCATCATTCATTGTTGCTGGCGCTGGAATAGTTGTAGCAAGTAATGACCCAACAAAGCTTTGTTTTGGGCCTCATTATTGGATTTTTGACTTTGAGGAAGAGGCAGGGGAGGGACGACGACCACTCAACTCAAACCCACAATCAAAAAGTACAGAGTGAGAAAGACTTTGGGCTAAGTAGCAAGCCAACCCTTGTCGTCAAAATGGAATATTTTACCTGCTGGTTGATTGTTTAATGCCTGCCTATGTTATATAATTCCTTTGCCATTGAAGAATGAAGCTAACCCACCCCTTTCTACAAATTCAACCAAGTAATCCGCTGGTTTGAGTTCCACAGTCACTGGACGAAAGGAACACACGCATTGACCTTGCTTTGCTAAAGACAAACCGTCCAATTAAACCGATAGCAGGGGGGGGTTCGACGAGACCGCTCGATCGGACAGCACGTTTGACATTTGCTGTTTCTTGAAATTATCACCCAAACCAGACACATGACTTGCCCGCCTATGGGGATAGATAGAGGATAAGGATACAACTGCACGTGAAAACTCGAATTCCGCCCAATTGAATTTTGCTGCTGCTTGAATTGGATTGTCCGTTGCGCCTCTATTTAAGTCACTGTTGCCTCTTCTTGACCCATATTTATTGTTGTCTTGCATTGAATAATAGCTTTTTGAGGGAACGTTACAAACAAACAAATCTCCCAATAAGCATGGGCAATCAAAATGACATCACACAGACACCACCAAATGGCTTGGGAAATTGAGCTCGATTCAGCCCATTCCTTCTTGGTTAATATCAATTTCGTGGGTCATTCCTTGGAATCATCAGTGTAAAAATTTAAACTCCCAAGGATCAACAAAGACGAAAAAGGCGGAGGAGACAAGAAGGGTGAGTAAGAAGAATGCACACGTAAAAGAGGGATTCCACATCATGATAGAGCATAATGAGCCATCATTAAGATTTACCCACCAAAAGCAACCCCTCCCTCCTCCTCTAGTCTAGACCAAAAGCAATATGCCAAAATCAATCCCACACCCCAACCACCACTCCTTCCCCTTCCTCCAATTCTATTCTATTCTCAATAAACAAAACAAAGTATAATTTAATAATAATTCATACATTTATAAATTAAAATTTATTTTTCACCTTAAATTTGCTCTCAATAATTTTGTATATCGTTTTTAGATAATATGTATTTATTTTTATCTTATTTTAATATCAAGATAATTTTATTAGTGGGGGATAGTAAAATTAATAAAAACATAAAAACTCTAATAGGCAGATTACTTTTTCCTTCCCTTTAATCAATCATGGCCCCTACACTCTTATGGATATAACTTGAAATTTTCCAAAGTAACCAAGGAATGAATGAATGAAATGGGAGAGTACGGCAAGAAACCGAGGGGCACTTTAGAAAATTCAGTGAAAGGAGAGCATCAATTAAGTAATTGCGTAAATTCCAACATCATCATTGATCATCACAAGCGTGTGGGAAGCGTTGTGGTGGGACAATCATGCCACCTGCGTGGAAAGAAGAGAGATCCGACGGACCCCTGCCAACATCCATTCTCAGCCGTCCGATCCTTTCCCACTAAAAGAACGAGTTTGTTCAAAGCTAGCCTAGCTTAGCTAGTTACCTGTATATATATATATATATATATGCCGTGACACCCCACACGAACGCCTTCACACGTGACACTCTCCTACTTTCTAAATTGAGATTGAGAGACCAAAAATGAACGTTATTTAATAATATAGTTGTAATTATAATAAAATAAAATATTATCATAATTACACAGTGTTATTGTATTTTATAAAATAAAATTATTATTAATATTCGTATGAGTTAGGGGGCTAAATTTTGAAATAAAGGATGAGATATTCTCACAATTATTGGGGGGATGAATAATGCAATCCAAATTGTGGAAAAGGTGGGCCTGGTCAACAAATCGGGGGCCCGGATGATTGAGATCCAATGACCAAAATTGACTTCAATGGCATCTGATGTTTACTGTCCCGTAAAGCTCCACCTTTTTTGTTTCGATTTTAACAAAGTTGTTGAGTTTTGAATCGTTTTTTGGATTGGGGCAGGGCAGCTATTACTAATACCATCAGCTCAGCTCTACTCATTTTCCAAAAAGTTCATCATTTTTATAAACCAAAAAGAAAAAAAAAAAAAAAACACAAAAGATGCTAGTTCATCGGCGTTGCTACTTGAAAGGTCAAGGGAGAAAAGGTTCGGATCCGGGTCAGGGTCAGGGTCGATATGAGCGGCAATAATAATCATATGGAACTGCTGAGGTGACGTGGTGAAAAAGGAGTGGGTGATAAAAAATAAGCAGGAGGGGGTGTTGTTGGTGTATAGTCATAGAGATAGGGAAATTGAAATGGATGTTGATGTAGAGAGAGAATGCGTATAAAGGGCTTGGTGAGAGGGGGGCAGTAGTGGGCATGGAAGGGCTGGCCATGCTGAAGCAACTCATCGGCGAAGTTCAACAGCTCTTGCACAACGGCCACCGCCACCACCACCACCACCACAGGTCTCTCTCTCTCTACCTACCCATGTATCGATTTCTTTGTTTATTTTGTGTTATTTATCGATTACGTCGGCGTCCGTGTTCATGACCCGTGTGTTCTGATTTTGCTTCGAAAATGGGGGATTTGTTCTTCCGTATCCTCAATTTGGTCCTTAGGTTTCAATAATTGGGAATTGTTGGTCAGATTTTTGCTTGAACGCAAAAGTAGCTGTGACTTTTTCCGTTTCCATATCGAGCAATGTAGAGATTTTCCCTCGTCGTAGAGCCTAATTTTAGCAATCTCTCTCTCTCTCTCTCTGCACGCGTGTGTGTGTAGATACACACGCGTACACATAGCAGTGTATTGTCGTTTTGGATAGGTTTCCTTTTGGCTCTATAATTTGTTTCTTAACGCGCGACTGGAACTAGATTTTTTTTGGAGTACGTAGGAAACAAAAGGGGAAAAAGAAAAAGGAAAAGATAAGAGCATAAAATGAAATGAAATGAAGGATGGAAAATAAATTGTTTACCTTTTTCTTAGGTTAGAAAATTTGTAAGTGGTTATCAAAAAGATTCCTTTTTTTGACTGATTAGACCAAGACATGTATATACATAATAACAATCAAAGCATTAATACCACCAGGTGGAAATTGTATACGCATAAGTAATTTTCTCATGACTTTCCTTTTTATCCCGCCTAATGGAATTATGGCTTCTGATTGTTGTTGTTCCGTTCTACATTTTCAAGTTCCAAAAATAGCGTGAATTGCTACTTATCGGAGGATATGAGATAACTTGATCATTTTCTTTCTGTCTGTTATTTCTGAAATCTTAATTCCTATCAAGATTCTTTTGTTTTAATTCATATATTTCTATTAGTGGAATTTCATCGTTGCTTTATTCAGTGAAAGATAGTCTGCCGTTTCATTGTATAAAATTAAAAGATATGGTGTGTGTTAGTGTGTATGCATGCATGCCCACTAGCATTTTGTTGTCTGGCTTCAATCACAAACAAATTTCTGCTTGAGTTTTGATTTTTGACAGCCTACTGAATTGGTATTTTGATTGATTCTAATGTGCATTTCAACCGCCTTCCTTCCCCCCACCCAAAGAATAAATAAGTCGATAAATATTTTTTTCCTCCCCCGCACATATGCCTGGAAAATTCATTTTACAAGGAAAAATGACTGAAAATTCACAGTTTCTTAGGGGGCTTGTTATCCATCCTACCTTGCTTTTTCTTTTTTACCTAATTTTTTTCCTTTTTTTACTTTGGTGCAGGGGTTTGGAATGGGAATTTAACTTAACTATTATCTTATACTGAAAGACATTGCTCCATATTAATTTGATAATCCAACCCTTCCCAGTGAGATGGTTTTGAAGAAAAATCTTTAGTTCTGAACACGAAACTTTGCTAGTAGTAATTTAGTCCAAGACAGGTGAAGGTTTAGTATTTTCTGTCTACATGATGCGGGACAGCAGAAGAATTGTGGAGAATTGGAGAAAAAAAAGAAAACCTGAGAGAGCAAAAATCAGGAAGAAGGGGAAGAAGTTGTGAGGGACGCCTGAGAGAGAGAATTCAATAGAGAGGTTGACAAAAAATTATTGAAAAATCAAGTTTATCTCTTGTTTACATCTTAAGTTCCCATTTACAGGCTAAAGTTCAACCACAAAAGATTCAAATTACAATTATTCAAGCAAATCTACTAAAATATTAAAAGCTAAAAAAATCTAAATTCTAATAGAAAAAGGTGTCTTTAGTACATAAAGGTTTCTTGCTCGGCGAGGGTTTGTGGAAAGCCATCTTTATACGCAACACTACTCTTGTATTGCAAAGAGGCTGTTTTCTATCAAATTTTCTGTTAATCTCTCCTTGTCAGACATAAACCCAACCTCAACCTCAAGTTTTGACTATTTTTGGCCAATCACCCCACCGTAATAAAGTGGTTGAATGGCCTTTCATCATAGCTTTCTGTAGAGGGTGAAAAAACATTAGACATTCCATTTTCTGAAACCAACGCTTTTGATGTTATTTGACGTACAATAATTTCTATATGTCTATTATGGATATGCGCCCCTAGGATTGATAAACCTTTTGGATTTTGTAGGAAAACTGAATAATGATCCCACAAATTATGCTGCATTAGTCAGTCAAATTGTGCTGCTATTTCCTTTTCTATTTTTTCTTCTGATTCCTTGACTTTCCTTATTCTATGAAGATTTAGTTTCAAAAGATAGGAGGATTAGTGATGTTAATTGGTATATAAGAGGTTGTAGGTTGTTTATGTGAATAAGAGAAGATATTATTTTTCTTTCTTCTTGTCTGGTTTTATGGTATTAGAGCACGACAACAAACGTCGTTGCAACCATTGCCAACCAGCCAACAGACCATCGTTGCCGATGTGAATACTAGTGGCCACAATTACTGATCATTGGCCAACTCCACTTCATCCGTAGTGGAATCGTCTAGGATTCCGATTGTCTCCAATCCCCAATTATCCGTAGTACCTGGTCATTTTGAAAACCCCCAATACAAATCACCTCTCATAAATTGTGTTAGATGTATACAAATGAACTGTTTGTATATACCTCAAGTGTACAACATAAGCATATATATACATACATTTACTTAAAGATAAATGCACTAATACCTCCTTACTTATCTTATTTAATACTCCTCTCAAGCTGGAGCATATATATTGAGCATGCCCAGCTTGGTACAAATATAATTCACACGAGACTCTCTAAGCGACTTGGTGAGTAAATCAGCCAGTTGATCGTTGGAACCCACATATGTGGTAACTACATCCCAGAGAGCACATTTTCTCTAACAAAATGACAATCAATTTTAATATGTTTGGTTCTCTCATGAAACACAGGGTTAGAAGCAATATGCATTGCAGCCTGGTTGTCACAGACCAATTGCATAGGCTTAACCTGCGTAACTCCTAACTCCTCAATTAATTGTTTCAACCACACTAGCTCACACGTTGTTACGGCCATTGCCTTGTATTCAGCCTCTGCACTGGATCTGGCAACAACCGTTTGCTTTTTACTTTTCCAAGAGACTAGGTTTCCACCCACAAATACACAGTATCTAGATGTGGATCTCCTATCACTAGGTGATCCTGCCCAATCAGCATCCGTATATCTTACAATCTGACTGTGCCCATGATTTTGATACAATATACCCAGACCAGGGTAGCCTTAATATATCGAAGAATACGGATCACTGCATCCCAGTGACTGTCATAAGGTGAATCCAAGAATTGACTTACCATACTCACAGCAAATGAAATATCAGGATGAGTGACTGTGAGGTAATTAAGTTTCCCAACTAATCGACGGTAGCACCCATGATCAGAAAGAGGCTCCCCCTGTCTCGGTAACAGCTTGATATTTGGATCCATAGGGGTATTTGTAGGTTTACATCCAAGCAATCCCGTCTTTTCTAACATATCCAAGGCATACTTCATTTGAGAAATATAGATGCCTTGCTTTGACCAAGCTACCTCAATACCCAAAAAATATCTCAAAGGACCTAGATCCTTCGTCTGAAACTGTTGGTGAAGATGTGCCTTCAATTCAGTGATATCAACATTATCATCCCCTGTAAGTACTATGTTATCAACATACACCACTAGAAGAATGTGGCGGCCAAACTGGAAACGATGAAAAACAGAATGATCAGCTTCACTCCAAGTTAACCCAAACTCAAGAACAACTGAACCAAATCGACCAAACCAAGCTCGAGGAGATTGTTTTAAATCGTATAAAGATTTTCGAAGGCGACATACCAGTCCAGACTCTCCCTGAGCAAAAAAGCCAGGAGGTTACTCCATATACACCTTCTCCTGTAAATCGCCATGGAGAAAGGCATTTTTGATGTCCAATTGATGAAGAGGCTAGTGAAACATAGCAGCAAGGGATAATAAAAGGCGAACATAGGAGATCTTAGTAACAGGAGAGAATGTATTGCCATAATCAAGACAAAAAACCTGAGTGTATCCTCTAGCAACAAGGCGAGCCTTAAGACGATCAATCCGGCCATCAAGGCTAACTTTAATAGTGTAAACCCAACGACAACCAACAGTAGACTTACCCTTGGGAAGAGGTACTAAGTCCCAACTCCCAGTGGAATGTAAAGCAGACATTTCTTCGACCATAGCAGCCTGCCACCCTGGATGGGAAAGAGCTTCGGGAACAGATTTAGGAGGTGAAACAGAAGATAAAGAAGAAACAAAAGCAGAATATCCAGGGGACAAATAATCATAGCTAACAAAATGGGAGATAGGATGGCGAGTACCTTTACGAAGAGCAATAGGCAAGTCAAGATCAAAAGTTGAAGGCAACGGACCAGAGGAGGAAGAACGAATTGGCACCAGGGATGAATCAGGAGACTGCTCTCGCGGACTAGTGACAACAGTCGGTGCTAGTTGGGCCACGAGATGTGGACGCTGTTGATAGACCTGAAGATCGGGGCGATCAAGGCGAGAGGCAAAGGATGGTGGAGATGGTGAAGACGTTGGAGATGGAGATGATGTGAGGTCAAGAGAAGGAACAGGCAAAGGTAACCCAACAGACATATAATCGGAGATCGCAGATGAAGAAGGGAAATAAGGAGATGACTCAAAGAAGGTAACATCCGCTGAAACAAAATATCGAGTTAATTGAGGAGAGTAGCAACGATACCCCTTTTGAATGCGAGAATAACCCAAAAAAACACATTTGACGGAACAAGCAAATAACTTATCACGACCTGGGGTAAGATGGTGAACAAAGCACGTGCTCCCAAAGATACGAGGAGGAAGAGAATATAAGTTAACCCGAGCAAAAAGAATGGAATGAGGAATCTGGTCATTAAGGACAGAAGATGGCATGCGGTTAATTAAGTAATATGTAGTTAAGACAACATCACTCCAGTATTGAAGTGGAACATGCATATGAAAAAGAAGCGTGCGGGCTGTCTCAATTAAATGACGATTCTTGCGTTCAACTACCCCATTTTGTTGTGGGGTTCCAGGACACGAAGTTTGATGAAGAATCCCATTGGATGCCATATAAGATCTAAATGGGAGAGACAAATATTCAAGAGCATTATCACTATGAAGAGCACGGATAGGCAAATTGAACTGTGTTCTAATTTCAGCACAAAATGTAGTGAAGACTGAAAATAACTATGAATCCGTTTTTATTAAATATAACCATGTAGTTCGAGAGAAATCATCAATAAATGTTACAAAATAACGAAAACCGTCTTGTGAATTGACATGACTGGGACCCCATATATCTGAATGGACTATTGAAAAAAGAGAACTAGCACGTTTATTAACTCTACTTGGGAAAAAACTATGAATATGTTTCTCAAATTGACAAGACTCACACTCTAAGGAAGAAATACTAGAGAGACTGGGAACCATCTTCTTGAGATTGGGAAGAGATGGGTGCCCCAACTGACAATGGACTTGTAGTGGGGAAGTTGTTGTCGTGCACTCCACTGAAGAAGCAGGGAGAGACAGATAGTAGAGACCATGAGACTCAAGCCTCGTGCCAATCGTCCGTCTAGTCCCCTGATCCTGCACAAGAACAGAATCAGACGAAAAAGTTATAGAGCAATTATAATTGCGAGTGAGTTGACTGACAAATAGCAAATTAAAGGTACATTGTGGTAAATGTAAAACAGATGATAATGGTAAAGTAGGAAGAGGTAATGCAGTACCAATACTCGTGACTGAGGCTTGAGAGCCATCAGCCAATGTAACAAGAGGTAGAGACTGCGAAGTTTGAACATGAGATAGGAGAGAACGATTACTAGACATGTGATTGGTGGCACTAGAGTCGAAGATCCATGGGCCAAGAAAAGATGAAGACTTAGTAAAGCAGGCAGTAGGGTTACCAGTGTCAGCAAAGGATGTGACAGGTGAAGTAGCCTGTTGTGCTGCTCGGAACTGAAGAAATTGAGCATACTCCCCCCCGGAGATAGTCACTGGTGAGGAATCACTGGGTGTGATAGATGCCTGACCCTCTGAAACGCCCACAACCATGTTAGCAGTACTGGCTGCATGAGGTGGACGTCCATGTAGGTGACAACAAGTCTCTCTAGTGTGACCAAGGCGATTACAATAGGAGCACTGGGTTCGTGGACGACCACCACCCCGATGACCACCACGACTAGTCGGGGTTGTAACAAGGGCGGAGTGATCTCCATGAACGGACATGCCACGATCAACAGTAATAGAGGAGGCTCTAAGTAGTTTGGCAAATACCTCTGTCAGAGGAGGAAAAGAGGCACTGCCGAGGATCTGTGTCTTAACTGGGTCAAGCTCTGGTCGAATTCCATGAAGACCGAGGATAGTAAACATTTGATCGCGTTGTTGCTGTTGTTTCTTGATATCGGTATCAAAGGGCATCAACTCGTTAAAGTCGGTAATAGAAGTTTGAAGCTTACCCAAATATGTGGTCATATCCAAATCAGTCTGTCATAAATTGAAAAAAGCACTAGTCACATCATAAATACGAGTGATGTGGTCATATCCCTTCAGTTGACATTGTTGAAGATCTTTGAGAAAGGAGGATTGCGGGTTTGTGCTTTGGGTGTGGGGACAGATATACCCTTGGGCACCAATGCAAGAAACAACCCCTCCTATTGGAAGGGGCAGAAGGGACAGAAGAGGAAGAGATTTCCGTGGAGGAAGAAGAAGAAGAAGAGGAGGGAGGAAGGGCCATTTCCTTAACACGCTATAAAAGGGATGGTCAGTAGCAAGATTATAAAGGTGGAGGGGAAGGTCCAAGAGAGTACCCTCATGGTCTTAATCGACAATGGGAGTACCCACAGTTTCATAGACGACAACACAGCTAGAAAGATGAAGTGGCCGTTAGCCAGCACTCAACCACTCTCGGTAATTGTGGCCAATGGAAACAGGGTTATTATCAAATCTGCTTGCGTGGGATTTTGCTAGGAAATGCAAGGGGAAGACTAATAGGCTGACCTAAGACTACTAGAGTTAGGGGGATGCCACATTGTTCTCGGAGTTGATTGGATGAAGGAGGTGAGCCCAATCACCTTTGATTTTAACAAAATGGAGGTTACCCAATAGAAAGACGAAAGGAGGGTAGTATTACAACGAAATATGGAAGTGGGAGCATACAAGATGATCAAAGGGAAAAAGTTGCAAAGGCTGTTCAAAAAGAAGATGTCACAAGTGGCCCAACTATTCTCAATTAAGGCCATTAGAGGATGAAGGAGGCTCATCAATCACACCCACTTGGCAGGTATACGACTTGGCTCTCCTTGATGCACTTTTAATTGAATATCAATATCTGTTTATAGAGTCTAAGACCCTTCCCCCTCAAAGATCCTTGGATCACACCATACCCCTTTTACTTAATGCTGAACTAGTGAACATTAGATCCTATTGATACCCCCCAAAACTTAAATTTGAAATCGAGAAGCTTGTCAAGGACATGCTAACCCAATCTGTGATCCAACCTAACTATAGCCCATTTGCTTCCCCCGTCCTATTAGTCAAGAAGAAGGATGGAACATGTCGATTCTGTATCGATTACACACAACTCAATGCCATTACCATCAAAGACAAATTCCCCATTCCTATCATTGAGGACCTTTTGGATGAACTTAAATATGCCTCTGTTTTCTCCAAGCCGGACCTAAGGTCAGGATACCATCAAATTAGGATGGATCCTAACGACATTTCTAAAACAGTCTTCAAAACACACCGTGGCCACTTTGAATTCAGTGTCATGCCTTTTAGCCTAACCAACGCACCACCCACATTTCAAGCCCTCATGAACCAAATCATTGAACCCTACCTCAGAAAGTTTGTGCTGGTTTTCTTTGATGATATCTTGGTTTACAGCGCCTCTTTTGACCAACACCTAGACTATCCTAGGGTTACATTCAAGATCTTGAGGTTCAATCAATTGTACATCAAGAGGTTAAAATTGTGCTTTTGCACAAAAACAAGTGGAATATCTGGGGCATATTATCTCAAGGGCCTGAGTAGGGATAGATCCTAAGAAGATTGAGGTAGTAGTGGCCTGGCCAAAACCTACTAACATCAAAGCCTTGAGAGGGTTCCTAGGGCTTGCACGATACTACAAAAAAATTGTAAGGAACTATAGGACAATAAGCAAACCCTTAACAGAGATGCTGAAGGACATCTTTAAATGGAGCCCCCAAGCAGAGGAAGCTTTTGAGCAGTTGAAAAGAGCATTAAGTGAAGTTCCAACTGGCCATTTGTGTTGGAGACTGATGCTAGCAACCATGGAATAGGGGCAGTTCTTTCCCAGGATGGCGGGCCACTAGCCATACTAAGCCAATCCCTAGCCCCTAGACACCAAGGCCTTAGCATCTATGAGAAGGAACTGATGGCAGTAGAAAAGTGGTGACACTACTTGGAAGGGGGAAAATTCGTTATAAAAAAGGACCATGAAAGCCTCAAGTTCTCTCTACAATAGAGGTTGCACACCCAACTACATAAGAAAGGCATGGCCAAACTTATAGGATTGGATTATGTAATCCAATTTAAGAAAGAAAAAGAAAATATTGCAGTAGATGCCTTGTCTCGCTGCCAAGAAGAGGGAGTCTGTGAAGCCATTTCAGCAATAGTTCCAGATTGGTTACGAGAAGTGACTGATAGTTGCCAATAGGGAGAATGGGCCAAGGGCTTATTGGAACAGCTGGGTGTGGATGCCAATAGCATACTAGGTTACTCACTGAACAATGGAGTGATCCGGTACAAAGGAATACTGGTTATCGGGGACAGTGAAGAATTGAAAAGCAAGATCCTACATGCACTCCATGAGTCCCTTATTGGAGGGCATTTTGGCATTTAAAACACCTATCGAAGGGTACAACAGGTATTTTTTTGGCCTCAGCTAAAAAAGTATGTTTGGGACTATGTGATGAGGTTTGATATGTGCAGAAGGTGTAAGCACGAGACAGTGGCCCGTTCGAGCCTTCTACAACCCCTACCATTGCTAGACCAAGCGTGGACTAACACTACTATGGATTTTATAGAGGGGCTTCCTCGATCAGAAAGAAAAGACTGCATTATGGTGGTGGTGGTAGATAGGTTTTCTAAATTTAGCCACTTTATTAGCTTATCTCACCGTACACAGCACATGAAGTAGCAAGAATATTCATTGATAGTGTGGTGAAGTTGCATGGCATATCTCAGTCCATAGTTTCAGACATCGAATATTCACTAGCTTATTTTGGAAGGAGTTGATGAGGTTGCTAGGCAATAAGCTATTGATGTCGACGGCCTATCACCCTGAAATTGATGGCCAAACAGAAAGGGTGAACTAATCCTTGAAGCTATACTTAAGGTGTTTCAGCTTCCTCTACAACCTAGGGGATGGCACAAATGGTTGGTAGTTGCCCAATGGTGGTACAACTCCATACGAATGACACCATTTGAGGCCCTTTATGGCTATAAACCAAGACTCCTAGCAGCTTTGGCCGAACACTCTACAGTGGCGGTTGTAGGAACGAACTTATAACAAAGACAAGATGCTATGAGACTGGCGAAAGCGGAATTGGCCAAAGCACAAAACTGAATGAAGCAGATGGTTGACAAGAAAATGAGTGAACAAGTATTCTCAGTGGGTGATGGAGTCTACCTTAACTTTGGCCAATAGCATCTCAAAGCCTTATCTTAGCAACCAATCTCCAAGCTTAGCCCTAAGTACTATGGGCCATTTCCCATAGTAGACAAAATAAGGATGGTGGCCTACAAGTTGCACCTACCGGAGGAAACATAGATGCACCATGTGTTCCATGTCTCCCTCCTCTAGAAGGCCATATGTAAACAGAAATTCAGCACCTCACTGCCTCCCATGGCCAGAGAAGAAAAGGAGGATGTCGTGCTTGCAACCATCTTAGAAATAGAGCCCCTCTCATCTAAGTCCTAGTCAAATGGTCATCTCTCCATGAGGACAATAACACTTGGGAGTACCTTCCAGACCTTCTCTGACAATTTTCAAACTTTGCCAACCTACTACATATTTCTTAAGGACAAGAAATGCTTTAAGGGGAGGGGATTGTTATGTTAGTTGAATATTAGGCCAATGTAATAGGCTATAGGCATTGATTTAGTGGGCTGAGGCTTGTGTAAATAAAGGCCATGGATAAGCATAGCTGGAGGAATGTTCCAACATGTTATCGGGCAAGTTGATAAGCAAATGGGGGGCAAAACCGCTTTTGGCGGCCATTTAGGCCATAGATTAGTATAAAAGCAACTGATCTATGCCTTTACCCACATGTTGAATGAAATCTAGAAATTAGTTTCCCTCTCAATTCTCGTTCCCTCTTCCTCTCTAATTCTCTCAATTCTCCCTTCTCTCCTTCTCTCGCATTTCTCAATCGATTGAGACTCGTCAGATTAGGAATCTAACACCCATCTCCATATTTCCCTAGAGAACCACTCTCCTTCCTTCTTTTTCTAGGGACACTTCCATTTTATTGAAGTTAAAACTAAATGGACTCACCCTTTTCATCCAATCTACCCCAAGGACCATGTGACATCCTCCCAACTTCAATAATCTTAAATCTACTTCAAATACTTCACCTTGCATCTCCCAACAAAACCCTAAGCAAGCTGATTTTCTTATCACCTTGTTCCTTTTAGCCACAGTCACTGAGAGTGGCTGTGTGTTGGCCATTGGATACTTCATCTTCTTGGTCGTACCCTTATCAATGAAACTGTGGATACTCCCACTATCGATTCGTACCATTAGGGTGCCTTCTGGTGCTCTTCCTTCCACTTTAGTTATCTTGCTGCTAGCTTCCCCTTTAATGGCATGTAATGAGATGACCCCATTATCCTCTTCCCCCATATCACCAAACATTGCCTCATCTTCCTCCTCTTTTTCTCCTCCAGTAGCAGCAATTGTTTTCTACACTGGTGTCTTGGGGCATACTTGTCGCTGCACTTGAAGCACAGTCTTGCTTGCCTCCTTTGTTCCATTACCTTGTCCTTATACATAGGTTTTGGGGTGCTAGAGGCAAGGTTTGATACTTTACCTCTGCTCCCATTCTCAAGGGTTCCTTTCCAACTCTCTTTCCCCCACACTGCATTACTCTTGGCGGTCCTCCTTTGTTCTGCCCCCTTTGCTTCTTTAACAATGCTTCAAATGTCATCTCTCGCAGAGAGGCCCCCTCTGCTGCCTCTTGCATTGTTTTTGGTTTGAGCACCTTCATCGTCAATCTCAATTCATCACTCAATTCTCCTATGAAACTGGACACGATGTTTTTGGTTTGAGCACCTTCACCATCGATCTCAATTCATCACTCAATTCTCCTATGAAACTAGACACGAAGTATTCTTCGGTCATGTAAGGATTCCTGTTTAGCATCAGAGACTTAAGCTCCTCAAACTTCATTTGGTACTCCAACACAGTTCCCTCCTGCCTCAGGCAGTTGAATTCTTCCATTACATCCATCATGCCTCTCCCCCAACCTTTCACATAGCCCTTTTGCGAAATCATCCCAATTGTAACTCTCTCTTACTTGGGACCATCCTTGTAACCATACATCTTCTGCATCATTGAGGTAGGCCAAAACTATGGCCACCCTCTTATTCTCTGCCACTTGATTGATTCCAAATAGCTTCTCACATCACCTGATCCACCATTGAGGTTTAACTCCCTTGAACACCAACAATTCCAGCTTAGGCACTGGAAATCCCGAGTGGTGGGAATGAATTGGAACCTCCTGGCTTCTCTCCAACACATTCTCTCCTACCATGGTCGGATCTCCCTCCAACTCCGATGATCCAGCATTACGGTTACTGGTGCCAATTCTTGATAGAATTGGCTCCGATTGCTCCTTAAGGGGAAAATCAGGCGAAATTCTTACCTGGTGTTGTCTCGAAAACATAAGCATGAACTATTGCAATTGATCATGCATCATATTACCTTGGTCCCGCATTTCTTCCTTGATTTGCTCACGCATATCTCCCTAGAATCTCTTCACTACCGTTTCCAACTTTCGTTCCACCACCGATCCAGTCTTCTCTTCTATCGTATCCACACGGTTTTGAATTTCCACCACCTATGCAGAGACTTGCTGCAATTGCATCTCCATTTGTCTCATTCTCGTTCCATCAACCATTATATGATCCTCCGGTTCAAGGGCCATGACCTTGCTTTGATATTAAGTTGTCAGATTCGAAATCTAACAAGGAGAATTCTCTCCAATTGAGAGAGAATTATGTGGAAATGTAGAAGGAAAGAGGGTGAGGATAGAGAACTGAGGGGGGAAATTGAGAGAGAGAGAATTAGAAGGGAAAATAGATTGATTCAATTATCAAATCATGTCTAACAATGAGCTAGGTTAGTTCTTTTATATTGCCTTAGCCGAGGGATGGGCGCCAAAGCGGTTGCCAAGTCCCTTCTAGAAACTGTGCAACTTGCCATCAACTTGCATTGCTGGAACATTCCTCCTGCAAGCGAATTCCCTCCAAAATACAAATACAAATGTAACTTACAAAAATAAAAATGCATAGTCTAGTTACGTGACACGACTTTGCATTAAATGATCATTCAAATTGGTCAAGTCTCTCTAGTTTATGGCCCCTTCTCTATGGTACTAGTTGTTGCTTCATTGAATTTGCTTCACTAATAGGCTCACGGTTTGACTTTGATTGTTTTGGAATGGTACCAAGATTGAGTCCTAGACAAGCACTGTTAAACACCATTTCACTTAAAGTGAGTGTCACAGCCTGAGGGCACTATTGTAATTATGGGTGGGTTAAGATTGTAATTAGGAGTGGATTTATTGGTAGAGCCCAAGCGCACATGGTCACTTGGGTCCTAACTGCCGAGAGTTTGTTATGGGAATTCTCTAGAATGTAACTCTCATATAAATAAGAAGCTCACGAGAGGATGGGAATCATGTGAGGTTTATTCCACTGATTTTTTCCCTCTCTTCCTCCTACTCTCTCTCTCTTGAATTCTCTCAATTCTCTTTTCCACCAATTCAATCTCTTCCTTAATTATGGAAGAGGCTCCTCTATCAGATCTCGGGTCTGACAATTGGTATTAGAGCCAACAATCTAATTGGAGCATTGGACATGGCTGAAGGCACCAGGGCGAAGAAAATGGAATCCAAATTGGATGTGCCATTGAATTGGGACTGCGCTAGAATCAGGAACAGGTAGATGGTCGACTGGAGACATTGGAATTAGGAATCTGGTAGACTCAAAAGGAGATCAGCTTGAGTCGATTGGAGAATGTGATCAATTTGGATCGAGCGGTTAATGGGATTAGGGAGGAATTCGCTGGACTAAGCCAATAGTTCAGTGTCGCTTTGAGCATGTTTGCTCGGCAGCCCAATGCCAGCTTATTAATGGATTTTCCTCCCATGGCTTCCTTGACACCAATTTTGACTATGCCAAGAAATAGACAAAGGCCTAGTGAACATATAGAAGCAGGAGACAGAGGAGGAGAATTTTCCTCGAGGGGTTGGGGGAGCGCACTCCACACTCACGAGGCCAAGGATGGACATCCCTGCATTTGAAAGGGATAGGCCTCGATGGTGGATCAAATGGTGTGAGCGGGTGCAATACTAGTAGAGAGTGGCTGAAAGGGAGAAGGTGAACATGGTTGCAATGTATTTAGATGATGTGGCTAACGCTTAGTTTTAGAATTAGTGCAGAGGCAGGGTAGAATGGAGTTGGCCGGAGTTTGTAAGTGGCTTATGCAACCGGTTTGGGGAGAAAATCGGAACGGATGTTATAAAAGAATCTAACAAGTTGAAACAAAAGGGAATAATAGAGGAGTATCAAGTGAGATTCAAGGAACTCAGATCCTTACTCTCCCTGTCTCACCCCTTCTTGGATGAAGCTTATTTCGTGTCTACCTTCATCTGTGGGTTGGATGATCAGATCCGATCCACTATGAAGATGCTCTACATAACATTAGTTGGACAGGCAACAAAGCAAGCTTATCTCCATGAGATGGCCCTGGAAGCTTTTGCAAAGAAGCAAAGGTTGTCCCCTAAGGGAAATTGGGAGGAGACTTCTTTCGGTGGAGTGAGTAGGGGAAGTAACTAGCCCTAGTAGAGGAGTGGACCAATAGGGAGAAACCAATACGCCCCACCCCTAGCTAAGGCCTTAACTATGGATTAGAAGAGGCAATTGGGGCTCTATTTTCGTTGTGGTGAGAAATTTGGTTTGGGACATCAGTGTAAGAGGATGTTGCTTACAATGGAGGGCCAAGGAGTAGAGGAAGAAGAGGAAGTAGAAGAAGGGGAAGAGCTAGAAGGGCAGGTTGATGGGGAAAGAGGGGAGATATCCATGCATACCCTGCAAGGCTGTGCCTTGGGCAAGGTGTTGAAGGTTAGGGGAATTGTGGGAAAAAGAAAGCTAGTAGTGATCATTGATAGTGGCAATACCCATAGTTTCTTAGATGAAGAAACGACCACTGCCATGTAATGTGAATTCTAGGAGACTCCCCCATTGTCTGTTTTGATTGCTAATGGGAGCAGGATGGTGAATCTATTCAATTGTAAGGGATTTGAATGGGTGATGAGTGGTTAGGAATTCTCAGCTGATTTGAGAATTCTCAAATTAGGAGGGTGCCATATCGTGTTAGGGGTGGATTGGATGAGGTCGGCAAGCCCCCTGGTGTTTGACTTCAACACTTTGGAAGTCACCTTTGATATGGGGGGTCAGAAGGTCACTCTTAAGGGCTGTCAAGAGAAAGGGGAGTGCAGGGCAATGTCAGGAAAAAAGCTATAGAGGCTTTTGGAGCAAGGGGAAACATCTATTGGGCAACTACACTCTTTATATGCCATGGAGATAGTTATGGTTCAAAGGGAGGACAATGCCAATGCCAATGCCAATGCCAGGCAAGGGAGAGGATGGCAGCCTATACCCCGGGCCATGGTACCAGCCACCACTCAGGTACACTCCTATAAGCCACCACTCAGGTACACTCCTATAAACCAATTCACTTACTGTTGATGGAATTTGAGGAAATCTTTGTCAATCCCTCGACCCTTCCCCCACATTGGTTCCTTGATCATTATATTCACCTCTCAAATCTAATAGTGAACCAGTTAAACTAAGAGCCTATCGATACTCCCATGTACAAAAATTTGAGATTGAACAATTGGTGAAAGACATGTTGGGCAAATCCCTAATTCAACCGAGCCAAAGCCCATTTGCTTCCTCAGTCCTCCTAGTGAAAAAGAAGTATGGATTATGGAGATTTTGTGTGGATTACCGACAACTGAACTCCATAACCATCAAAAATAAATTCCCAAATATCCATTATTGAGGACCTCCTTGATGAACTTACCGAGGCCTCCATTTTCTCTAAACTAGATCTTACTTCAGGCTTTCATCAGATTAGGATGAACTCAAATGATTGTCTTAAAACAACCTTTCAGACCCACCAAGGACATTATGAGTTCTTGGTAATGCCATTTGGACTCACTAATGCCCTTGCAACCTTCCAAGCATTAATGAATCGTATTATTGCTCCCTACCTTAGAAAATTTGTGTTGGTATTTTTTGATGACATCTTAGTCTATAGCCCTAACCTAGACCATCATTTGACCCACCTTAGAAAGGCATTTGAAATCCTCAAAGCCCATAAATTTTGTGAAAAGGTCTAAGTGCACCTTTGTAGAGACTAGAATGGAATATCTTAGCCACATCATATCGGGTTGAGGGATGAGCATTGACCCTTAGAAGGTTGCAACTATGGAGCAATGGCCTAAACCCAAAACCCTTAAGGAGTTGAGGGGGTTGCTAGGGCTTACTGGCTACTACCGTAGATTCATCAAGGGGTATGGGGTGATAAGCAAGCCCCTCACCAACCTGTTGAAGAAGAATAACTTCCACTGGAAAGATGAGGCTGACAAGGTCTTTGAGACACTTAAGAGAGCTATGACTCAAGCCCTAATTTTGGCTCTACCAGACTTTTCTAAGGAGTTCATTCTTGAGACAAATGCTTGCGATACAAGGATAGGGGTTGTACTGATTCAGGAGGGCAGACTTGTGGCTTACATGAGCCAAGCCCTAGCTCCAAGGCACTTAGGCATGAGTATTTGTGACAAGGAGTTGTTAGCTGTGTTAATGGCCATAGAAAAGTGTGGAGGTACTATTTATAAGGACGATAGTTCATCATAAGAACAAACCATGAGAGTCTGAAGTTCTTACCCCAACAGAGAGCAAATAATCAATTGCAACACAAGGGGATCACCAAGCTAATGGGGTTTGACTATATTATTTAATACAGAAAGGGGAAGGAAAATTTGGTAGTAGACGGATTATCAAGAAGGGAGAACACAACTAGCTGCCATGCTATATCAGCCTTGGTTCTTGATTGGTACAAGGCATAACAACTAGCTATGAGCAGACTACATCGATCAAGGAGATACTGACTAGGCTGGTAGTACGACCCCAAGAGGAGTCAGGGTATACTTTTAAGGGGGGATTGCTAAGATACCAAGGCAGGGTGGTCATTGGGGAGGATGATCAGCTAAGGAAATTTATCCTCCAATCACTGCATGGTTCCCCTATAGGAGGGTATCCTGGTTTGAATGTGACTTATTATCGGGTAAGGCAACTTTTTTATTGGCCAGGGCTTATAAAGGATGTGACTTAAGTATGTGCTATAGTGCACCATTTGTTAAAGGTGCAAACCTGAACAAGTACCCTATCTAGGTCTCCTTCAACCATTGGAGATGCCCTCCCAAGCTTGGGAACAGATTTCCATGGATTTTGTAGAAGGGTTGTCTAAGTTTGAGGGGTTTGACACTATCCTAGTGGTAGTTGATAGAATGACGAAATTCAACCACTTCATCACTCTGGCACACCCGTTACTATAGAGGTGGCTAGGAAATTGATGGACTTAGTGTTTAAGCTACATGGGTTACCAAGGGTAGTTGTCTCCAATAGAGACAAGATGTTTACAAGTCAGTTTTGGAAAAACCTTGTTAGGGCTGCAGTTGTCATCAGCTTATCATTCAGAAACTGATGGACAAATGAAGCGTCTAAATTAGTGCCTAGAGACATATCTAAGATGCCTATGCTTTACAAAACCCAGGAGTTGGAGTAGGTGGATGGCATTGGCATAATGGTGGTACAACACCAACTTCCATACAACCCACAAGAGAACTCCATTTGAAGCACTCTTCGGGTATCCACTCCTTATAATTATGGCTGTCATGCATTATTATACTCTAGTTGAAACCTCAGCTGATGACCTACAAACAAGGCAGGAGGCACTACAAGTTATAAAGGACCTCACTATGGCACAACAGAGAATGAAGCAGATGGCTGATAGGGCCAGTTGCCTATCGGCTACAACTTCCTAAAGGAGTAGGGCTGCACCTCGTGTTCCACGTGTCCCTCTTGAAGAAGGTAGTGGGAACAATTGAGGAAGTTAGGAGGGAGGTTCCTGAACTTGTTGAAGATAGGATTGTGGAGGTGGAGCCTCAAGCAGTGTTGGACAAAAAGGTGATCTACAAGGATTCCATTCCCCTCGCACAAGTTTTAGTGCAATGGACACACCTACACCCTGACAACACCACTTGGAAGTACTGGCTAGACCTTCTCTAGCAATATCCTAGGGTGGCCAGGCTTCTTTGATTTCTTGGGGGTAAGAAATAATTCAAGGGGAGGGGGTTGGTCACAGCTCGAGGGCACTATTGTAATTAAGGGTGGGTTAAGATTGCAATTAGGAGTGGATATATTGGTAGAGCCCAAGCGCACTTGGCCACTTGGGTCCTAACCGCCAAGAGTTTGTTATGGGAATTCTCTAGAATGTAACTCTCCTATAAATAAGAAGCTCACGAGAGGATGGAGATCATGTGAGGTTTTTTCCATTGACTTTTTCCCTCTCTTCCTCCTACTCGTCTCTCTCTCACTTTCTCTCTTGAATTCTCTTAGTTCTCTTTCACGCCAATTCAATCTCTTCCTCAATTACAGAAGAGGCCCCTCCGTCAGATCGGCTTTGACATTGAGGCAGTCTTGCTTCAATCATGTAAAAATCCTACGGATTGTTTTGTAATTCCAATAGATTGGGATTAAGCTATTGTAATTCAGGGATAATAATCCAAGTGCAATAAGAATTATGGTGATCCCTCCAACAAACAATGGAACAGGGAACCGTTGGACCTTGCCATCCCAATAAAAACAATATGTTAATCTAGAATAACATCAATTTTATCCTTGTATGCAAGGGTAAAAGGTTATTGTGGTGAAATGTCAAGACTTTGAGATTTATAAGGTGGATTAACAATGAATTATTAGGAGGGCTAATATGGCCTTTGTATTGGCAAGGTCTTCAACATTAAATGTAGTGCTAAAACTAAAGTCGTGTGGTATATGTCAATGATATATGCATTTGGTCCAACTCATTTTAAGATTTTAAAAGAGCTTGCACTACAAGCGTGCAACTTGGAGATGGATCCTGGAGGAAACTGTAGTCTAATGCTGGTATATATCACTAAATTCTATAGGACACTTATGAGCCTCAACTCAAAGTTTATATTAACATTACTTGCTTTAAGCTGCTACATTATTTGCTTTAAATTAGTTATTTTTCTGAAGATGCAAGTCTTAAATATGTTGTGTACATAGTTGTCAAAGGCACGGGGCCGAGCTTTGTGTGCCTCATTACCACTGAGGCACTGCCCAGTTGCGTGAGGTGTGTGCCTCATCCAAGGCGCAAGTTGCACGTCTCATGCGCCTTGTATATATAAATGTATTAAAATCCTGTTTCTTGTCAATTTGTCACCTTAGATATTATTTGTTTTGATTGCATATTCTTGTATATTGGTGAGAGGCGAACCTAGTGGTGTAAACTGGGGGTTTGCCAAAATTTCCATTCACTGGGATCCTTTTGGCAGTGATGTTCCCTTGTTGGAGAACTAGTCATTCAGGTGGGTGCAAGGCATGTCCTCCAGTGACCTGTTTTCACCTATAGAGTTGCCGGAGGCAGGTGACTATGTTCTCATTGACATTTTTTCTATTAGCCTGCACAGAGTTGTGGTTGTTTGTTGTGTCACTCTGTATTCCTGATGCATTCTGCTGCATTTTTCTTTCTTTCTTCTAATTTTTTTTGCAATTTAGAAGAAGCTACATGTTTTGTGTAATTGTTTTTTGTCATGTGTTTTACCCTAGTTTTTCCTTTCTTCTAATTTCTATTGCAATTTAGAAGAAACTAATTGCTTTCTATAATTGTTTTTCACTGTGTGCTCTATTGATTTTTTTCCTTTCTTCTAATTTCTTTTGCAATTTAAAAGAAACTAATTTTTTTTGTGTGTGTTTTGCTGTAATCTTTTTCTTTCTTTATTCTAATTGCAAAAGAAACTAGAAAAAACTAATTGTTTTTCTATAATTGTTTTTTTTAGTGTGTTCTGCTATAATTTTTTATTTTTGCTATTTTCTTTTGCTGTTAGAGGAAACTAATTGTTTTTATGCAATAATATTAGTTATTATTATAGGGTTGGTTTTTTGTCACTTATGATTTTGAGTTTTCAGCTACCTCCTTATAGGTACATATTGGAAAAAATGGTGTATTTTAAGCATTTTGAAGAAATGTCACCTCATGTGCAGGAGGCTTGTGCTGGGCCTTGCACTTTGTGCTTAGGCCCCAATCACTCTTTGCGCCCTTCTGCCTTTGACATCTATGATCCAATGTTATTAAAGGCACGCCTAGGCCCAAGACGCACCTTGGGTACTTGAATGCTTCCAGTGGGCACATACCATTAAGGCGCGCCTGGGTTTTTTTAACTGTTTTTAGGTTTTTTTTTTATTATTTATTTCTTTATTTAATTTTTTACTATTTAAAGTTTAAATTTATTGTTTTAACTACAAATTTGACAATGAATAAAAATGCTACTACTTTAAATGCTCCAATTGAATTTGAACTAGATGAAGATAGAGAAGGAGATGATGCGGAAGAAGATATTAGAGATGATGCTTCTAATGATGAAAATATGAAAATGTTTAATTTTGATGATGAGGATGATTTTTATATTATTTAAAATGCATAATTAGTTAATCTTGATTAAGATTTAAAACCTATAAATTGTTTTAAAATTTTATTTAAGTTGACTTAAAACTTTTAGATTGTATCTTTTGGCATTTTTTATTGTTCTTTTCATTAGTATATGTTGAATTCTTTAATTTCCTTGATAACATGCTTATGAATATGTTATTAGGAGTTAAAACCTATTTTATTCCTTATTCTTCAACTAAGATATATATATATATATTTTTAGTTAGCATGCGCTTAGTTACATCAAGTGTGCTCATTGCCTTGCACATTGCGTCTTAGGCTCCAACACCCTTTTGCGCCTTAGGCCTTTAATAAGACTGCTATGATCATTCAAATGCCACAACTAATGTAGATGCTCAAACCCAGGTCGATAAGGAATGGGGGTTTAAAAGCTTCCTAGATTTATAACCTGGTACCTCCTTGAAGGAGTAATGCTAGCATACCTATTAACAAAACTATTTTCTGCAAATTGTGTTGTAGGGAAGAATTAAGTCCTAGCTCCTATGATTGTATTTGACCAAGCTTCTCAACAACTTCCCTAGGCTACAGTTGTTCTAATAATTAGTTTGAGTATTATATGTTGTAGAAAATTTTAACTTGGTGCCTACCGTATGCCACAGGGTTTTCCATAAATAACTAGTTAAGCAAACATCCCTATCAAACACTATTGTTTTAGCATCTTCACATTGGAATGCCCTTAAGACTTGGTGGCTTTTGTGTGGGAGAAAGTAGATCAACTTGTAACACCATCTGTATTTTATTGATGGTTCAGAAAGAAAAGAGGGAATTTTAGAGTTGCGTCTTGTTTTTTCTTAGCTATTCTTGGATACTATCAGAGCCTTGAATGTGACAGGAAGTTCCTACTGAATTGGTGAGAATCCAGTTAAGAAATTAGAGGGAAATGAGAAGAATTTAGGGGGAGGGAAGATAGAAATAGGAGGGAAATCTGAGAGAGAGAGAGAGAGAGAGAGGGGGAAATCAGAAATTTTTGATTAATTTCTTTGATTCCTCCCATACTGAATGCAATAAGTAATTATATATTGTCAACTGTCAAGTCTCTAAGATGAGACTTGGCAGATTAGAAATTATAGAACGTTTGGAAGAGAGAGGAGAGCTTTTGGGAGGGAGAATTTGAAAAGAGAGAATTCGGGAAGGTGAGAGGGAAAGAGAATTAGGAGGGAAAGAATTATGTTATTTCTCATATGAATTCCCATCCTTGTATATGTTAGCCTTATATAGGCTCTTCCCTTTGGCTAACAACATCTCCAAGGGGTACAATTGACAATGCAACGCTAACTAATTCAGTTGGCTAATGCCAATACATCAAAAAATTTTAGAATTACCCTCGGATTGTGACGTTCCCCTCCCCTTAAAAACAATTCTTGTCCCCAAGAATTTAGAGTAGGCCCATGGCTCTTGGAAATTGCTTCAGTAGCTTGGGAAGGTACTCTCCCAAATTGTATGGTCTAGTTGCATGGGTGACCATTGTACCAATACCTGGGTCAACCCTTGGTGGATCACCTTTTTATCTAATATGGCCAATGGCTCAAGAGCTACTTCTAATTCGTCACTCACAACTGGCAGATTTTGGCTAGTAGTGGCATTAGGTTCAATAGACCTCTTCAATAATGAAATATGGAACACAGGGTGGGTGTTGACTCTTGTTGGCAATTTCAACTTATAAGCCACCTTGATTCTATGGTATAGGGCCCAAAGTACTTAAGGTTGAGTTTGGATGCTAGGGTAGCTGTGATGGGTTGCTATAGGAACCTTTTCACCTTAAGATAAACCCTATCACCCAAGTTGAATGACCTGTCACACCTCCATTTGTCAGTTTTCTACTTCATCCTATCACCCAAGTTCTGGACTGTGGCCAATTCCTTCTTAAGTATAGTTAGTACCTCTTGCCTCTGCTGCAAGTATTGTTCCATGGCAGCCATGGTTGTTGTGGAATAAGATATTACTGGCAATAGGGGAGACCTGGAATCGAACATTGCTTTGAAGGGACTTCTCTTAGTGGCACTGTGAAAACTGAAATTATACCACCATTGTGCTAAAGACAACCATCTATTCTAGCTTTTAAGTTTAGTGAAGCACATGCACCTCAGATAAGCTTCCAAACACTGGTTGACCCTCTTAGTTTGGCCATCAGATTGTGGATGATAGGTAATAGACATATGCAGCCCCACTCCCAGATTTTTAGACGACTTTTGCCAAAAATTGCTAGTAAAAATCTTGTCTTTGTCAGACACAATCGATTTAGGCACCCCATGAAGTTTAACCATAGAATCCAAGAATGTCCTTGCCACCTCCTGAGTTGAGAAAGGGTGTGTGAAGCTGATGAAGTGCGCAAACTTAGTTAGCCGATCCACCACTACCAGGGCACATAGTTCTGAAAGGCGCGAGGCGCAAAGGGTTCTGGAGCTTGAGGCGCGAGGTGCAGGAGGCGAGGCGCTCGCCTTTTGCGAAGCGAGGTGCACCTTTTAGAAAAAAAAACTCAAAATCTTGTAAAATCATAAAAAACTATCAAATTATCAATAATAACACATGCATATCATTAATGATTAATTATCTTCAAATTCTAAACTAACAACATCAAAGTTGATTCATTTATCATGTAAATTTTAAACTAGAAACATTATCAAAGTTCAAACTTAAAATCTCAAATTCAAACAAGTATCAATCATCATGCAAAATTCTAAACAAACATATTAACACTACAAGTCCACAATTAAGAAAATGTTTTCATTTTGAAAAATGCTATTTTTGTAAGTTTGGAAGATTAGTGCATTATAAGGAGACATATGAGAAAATATTTTCATTTTGAAAAACCATCTCTTGGTATTTTGATAGCTAATATTCATTGTTGTTAAAATGATTTTTAATAAATTTTTCAAGAAATCGTAGGTATGTATTTTGGGGTGGTAAAATCGCTAAATCCCTAGTTTGCACTAAAACCAAAATTCTATTTTCTTATTGTTATGGATTTTGATTTTTTAGATATTTTTATTGAATTCAAATGGGGGTACTTTCTTATTTACATTTATGTGTTAAAGTAAATAGAAGGTAAAATATAAATAAAAGAAAATATGGATATTTACTTAAACTAAAGAAAAGTAAATATATTATAACTTGTAATGTATACAATACATGCTGGAATCGAGAAGAGGGGAGGAATTGGATTGCCCAGGTTTTAATCAAGACTTAAGTTTCATGAGGCTCGCCTCTCGCCTCGGCGCCTCACCGTGCAACGCGAGGGCCTTGTTGAAATCGCCTTGCCTCGGCCCAAGCGAGGCACCAAACTAGTGCCTTGCACCTAGACGCGCCTTTAACAACTATGCCAGGGTAGCCCTTCCACAAAATCTATGGGAATTCCATCCCATGCATGCTCAAGTATTGCTAATGGCTGCAATAGGCTCGGGTAGGACACCTGTTCATGCTTGCAACATTGGCACCTTCTACAGGACAACACAAACTCCACCACCTCTTTCTTTTGCTTCGGGCAAAAAAACAATTATCTCACCTTATAATATGTAGCCCATATTCTTGAATAACGACCTAATGGGAAACAATGTAGCGTCTTTAGGATTCTTTCCTTTGATTCCTTATTGTCTCCTACCACTAGCCTCCCATTGAATCTGATCAACCCATTGGAGAGTGAATAACCTGAACTCTCAATCGGCTCAACAGTGAGTTGGGACATAAGTTCCTTCAACCACTTAGTTTGATCATAACACCCCGCTGTCTCCTTAACCCACTCAGGCACCACTGCAGTGATAGCTTGACAACTCCCCCTTTCCCTCCTAGATTGAGCATCTGTTACTACATTTGCCTTGCCCTTACGGTAGAGGATAGTGTAGTCCAACCCCATTAGTTTTGAAACCCCTTTCCTTCGCAAGTGAGTATGCAGTCTTTACTGAGACAAGAATTGTAAACTCTTGTGATCTGTTTTAATTACAAAGGGGCTGGCTTCAAGGTGGTGCCTCCATTTATGCATCGCTCCCAATACTGCAAGTAACTCTTTATCATAAACACTTAGCCCAAGGTGTTTTGGAGCTAAAGCCTGACTAATATAAGCTAGAGGTCTGCCTTCCTCCACAAGCATTGCTCCTATCCCACTATCACAAGCATCTGTCTCCACTATAAAAGTTTTGGAGAAATCTGGTAGTGCTGATATTGGGGCCTGTGTCATAGCCTTCTTTAGTGCCAAGAAGGCTACCTTCGCTTGAGGGTTCCAATGAAAGTTGTCTTTCTTGAGGAGTCATGTCAAAGGCTTACTAATGATACCATAATGTTGTATAAACTTCTTGTAATATCCTGTTAACCCCAAGAACCCTCTAAGTTCTTTCACCATGTGAGGTCTAGACCACTCCATTGTTGTGACCTAATACATTGTTGTGACCTTATTAGGGTTTGTTTTAACCCCTTCTCCTGAGATTACATGGCCCAAATATTTCACCTCCTTTTTAGCTAATGTACACTTTGGTAGCTTGACATACAATTGGTTAGATTTAAGGATCTCAAATGTGGTTCTAAGGTGGTTTAAATGTTGTTCAAAGTTGGGGTTATAGATAAGGATGTCATCAAAGAAGACTAATATGAATTTTCTCAAATAGGGGTTGAAGATTCGGTTCATTAGGGCTTGGAATGTAGTGGGGGCATTTGTGAGCCCAAAGGGCATGACAACAAACTCATAAAGCCCTTGATGTGTACGGAAGGCTGTTTTGGGTATATCAGAGGGTTTCATCCGAATTTGATGATATCTAGATTTTAGGTCCAATTTGGAGAAAATTTTAGCCCCGAATAAGTCATCTAACAATCATCAATGAGGGGTATAGGGAATTTGTTCTTGATGGTATTGGAGTTGAGTTAACGATAGTTAATACAAAATCTTCATATTCCATCCTTTTTCTTTACAAGTAAAATTGGGGAGGCAAATGGGCTTTGGCTAGGTTGGATTATAGAGGTGGATAGCATGTTTGAGACTTGTTTTTCTATCTCTATTTTTTGTATTGGTGAATATTTGTAGGCTCTAATATTTACTGGTGTGGGGCTTGAGGTGTATAGAGTGGTCTAAAGGTCTTTGGGGTGGTAGGGAATTGGGTTTAGCAAATAGGTCCTTAAATTTTGTAAAGAGTAAATGCAAGCTAGTTGTTCGAGGTTCCTTTCCTTCCACTCCCACTTGTACGCCCTCCCACTCCACGACTTGTATTGAATACGGCTGTTAAATTTGCCCCCCTTTATACTGTATTAGCTTTTGCAATTTCCTCCCATTAATCATTTTCCACTCCTGTTCCAAACTTCCCACCAGTGTTAACTTCCTGCCTTCCATCTCCACAGTCACTTCCAACTTATTAAAGTTGAATGTTGGACTGTCCGCATCTAATCAACCCCTATAACGATGTCACAACCCCCCAATTCTAGAATTCTTAACTCAGCTCTGAATTCTTGCCCTTGCGTTATCCATATGAAATCCACGCATTTGTAGTGGCTATACATTTTGTGGCCATTAGCCACCATCACTGATAGGGGAGAGGTGGCTGTTATCCTACACTTAAATTCAGTGGCAGTGGCTTCGTTTAACAAGTTGACTATCTATCAATACCATAAGTTTCTTCTTACTAGCTTGTCCCCTCACCTTGATGATCTTTCCCGTTGGGCCCCCTCTGAGTGCATGGAAAGAAATCTCTCCACCTTCATGCCTGTGTTCATCCTCAAGTGTATTCTCTGCCACTTCACCCTTTTCCTTTTCCTCTCCCTCTTTTATGCCATCTGCTTTGTCCTCATCCTCTCCTTCCATGTTCAAGAGTTGCCTCTTACACTGGTGGCCAGAGCTATATTTATCCCTGCATTGGTAGCACAAGCTCATCGACCTCTTTTGTTCCATGGTAGTGGACTTATTAGCAAGGGGGTTGGGGTTTCCTTTTGGCACTTCGGGAGCCAATCTGGCCACTAAGGCTCAGGAATTCCCTCCTGTGGGGTGGTTGCCAGAAGGGATTGGCTTGGGTAAGGTCTTGTTTCTTTTAGATAGCTTCCAACATTAGCTCCTACAACCTAGCTTTTTTACCGCTTGTCTCATTGTGGTCGACATCATCATCTTTACCATGGATCTCAACTCATCCCTTAGGCCACTAATAAAACTGGACACAAAATATTGATCTGTAAGGGAGGGTTGGGTATTCCACATTAAGGTCCATAATTCTTCAAATTTCTCCTGATATTTGGTAACTGATCCCTCCTGTCTAAGTTTGTTGAATTCCTCTATCACATCAATCATATCTCTCTCCCTAAAACGCTTACACAACTCCTCTGCAAAATCAATCCATCTTGCTTCCATTCCCCTAGATCTGGACCATCCTTGGAACCACGAATCGATTATATCATTCAGATAGGCTGTGGCCAGAGTAATCCTCTAATGTTCAGCTACATTATAAAATTGAAAAAAACAGTCACATTGGCGGATCCACCACCTAGGCTTGGATCTTCAAACAGAGATATCTCTAATCTCGGCATGGGCCCGTGATTAGTTACCTCGGCATGGGCTTGTGATTAGTTATAGGGGAAGATAATTCTCTTACCTGATCTCCTGGCTCCTCATAAGGTGAATTTACTGCCTCTACCATTCCCTGAGTTCTAGGGAGAATGCTTTGGCCAGCCATACCAGCATCAACTATTGATCGGGGGAGGGAATTTCAACGACAACTAGAATTGAGGAAGCGAAGACAGCATGTTGAATATGCTGTTGATCCTTTGTCCGTATTGCTCCATCGTTTCTCTATGCCTCTCTAATTCCCTTTGCATGCTTTCCTAAGAACCTGCCAATTCCTCACACATTTCGTCCTTGATTGCCCTCACATCTTCCCTGCTTTGAGAGATAGCTTCGTGAGTCTGTCATGCCAAACTACATTGCTTCCATCCTTTATTCTAATTGCTTCAATCTTGTTCCCTCCGCCATTCTGATCTATAATTCATGCACCGATTCAATATGCGGAGATCCACAATGCCACTCACACTAGTCACACTTCGTCGTTAATTGATCTTCTCTGCCTCTCCATAGCCAACGTCAACTCTACATTGGGAATCGTCGGCTTTGATACCAAAATGTCTAGTCTCTAAGGTTAGTCTTGGCAGATTAGAAATTATAGAACGTCTGGAAGAGAGAAAAGAGCTTTTGGGAGGGAGAATTTGAAAAGAGAGAGAATTCGAGAAGGAGAGAATTGAGAGGGAAACAGAATTAGGATGGAAAGAATTATGTTATTTCTTACATGAATTCCCATCCTCATACATCTTAGCCTTATATAGGCTCATCCCTTCGGCTAACGACCTCTTTGAGGGGTACAATTGGCAATGCAACACTAACTAATTCAGTTGGCATCAGCCAATACATCAAAAAATTTCAGAATTGCCCTTGGATCTTGACATATACTAATTGTTGCTAGCTTTCGGCACCAAAAAGGGCCGCCACTTTTTCAAAGTTACAGTTTCAAAATATTTCAACTAGCTAACTTCCTTCTAGAAGACTGACCCTTCATTTGCCCATTCCTTCTACCTAAGAATGTATTCCCCTTAGTTATTAGGTACATGAAAATTTCCCCCCCTTAAAAATTTTCTTGTCCTCAAGAAATGTAGAGAAGTTGGGTTGTTTGAGGAAATTGTTGGAGCAGGTCCGGCAAGTATTCCCATGTATTGTTATCCAGCTGCAGGGTTAACCATTGACTCCTTTTCCTCTTCTACTACTTCTTCTTCTCCTTCTAAACAAAGTAGTTGCTTTTTGCATTGATGCCCATGAGTGTATTTGTCTCCACAACGGAAACATAGCCCTGCCTGCCTCCTTTGTTCCATAGTCCTCCCTCCTTATGCTTAAGCCAGATTATTAGTGGATGTTGTTGTCAACCCCTTTGAGTCCGGGCTGAATTTGAGTGCCTCTTTTCCATATCCCTTGTTTCCTTGCTGGAAGGCCCCCCCATTTCCAGGTAATATTAGTTCCGATCTCTCCCTAGGAGGGAATTTGGGAGAGAGACTTACCTGGTTTTATCTTGCAAACTTTAGCATGAACTGCTGCATTTGTTTATTTTGTTCCCTCATCTGGCTTCCAATATCTTCCTTCAACCTTTCAGCTACACTGCCCAGCTTCTTTTCCACCCTTGATTCTATGGATCCCATTCGATTCTGCAGTTCTGCCATCGTTGCAGCCACCTGCTGCAATTGCAACTCCATTTGCTTCATTCTGGTGCCTTCTGCCATTGTAAGGGAAGATTCTTGCGAGATTTGTGGCCTAGGACTTGCTTTGATACCAAAATGTCAAATCCTTGAATCCGATGGGAAGTTCTTACTAAATTGGTGAGAATCCGGTTAAGAAATTAGAGGGAAATGAGAAGAATTCCAGAGGGGGAGAGAAGACATAGATACGAGGGAAATTTGAGAGAGAAGAGAGATTGAGAGGGAAATTAGAAGTTTTTGATTAATTTCTTTGATTCCTCCCACACTGAATGCAATCAGTAATTATATATTGATTGTAATTAGCTTTTGGCACCAAAAAGGGCCCCTACTTTTTCAAAGTTACAGCTTTCAAAATATTGCAACTATCTAACTTCCTTCTAGATAATGACCTTTCATCTGCCCATTCCTTCTACTCGAGAATGTATTCCCCTTAGTTATTGGGCACATGACAGATACTCACTGTGAATACTGTCTTCTATCATCATAACTGAAAAGGAAAAAAAAAACGATTTCCTTCACTTTGTATGACCTATTTTGTGAAATAGCATAGGCACCTTAACATTTTTGTCTAGTTTGTATATTTTTTAGTTCAAGTTATAGAAACAACTTCTTTAGAAGAAAAAAGGAAGTCTGAATCCAAAAAGACCATCTCCCAATTGTCGCAACGAAAGGAGTTGCTTGCCCTAGGGATGTCCTTTTCATATATTTTGTGGCGCAAACAATGTCAGTCATGCATCATATTTTCATAAAACTGTGTGTGTTTTCATTTATGTATGAGGTATTTTGAGACTCTGGGGGAAGTCTCTAAAAAGAGCCTTCACATGACCCATAACTATGTCACATGTTGAATCTATAGGAAATTGTTCGCCAAACCCCTTGGAGTGACCCCTGCATATGATCAACCTTGGCGGTATCATGTTAGTGAGGGAGACTGGCATCAGCTAAAGACCCTTGCCTAATGGGTTCACACCCCCATAGGCGGGCTGAAGAGAGGAGGAACATAGCTTTAAATAGAAAGCACAATGCAACCAACCTGACTTCCGACCAAGTCTGATAACCAATTTGGCTAACAAGTAAGCTGCGACACAGAGCTCCTTAGTCCGTCAGTGGCAATGAGGATTACTTTATGTTGGTAACCCTTCATCACCCAAGAGTCTTCCATGACTCTGCCACCTCACAGGTGTCATCCTGACCATTGGCTGGATGACTAATCCTAGCCTGCCTATTGTAATGTCCTTATTTGTTGAATGCCTATTTGCACCTCCCTCTACTAATGTTTTGATTACTTCCGTAACTGTTTCTATTTGTAATATCAGACCTTGGCCCTTTGATTTAGAAAGTTCCAGCAGTTCAATTTTCTCTTTATTGTGAATTATTACATGGAGTAACTATCAGATGGTGTGATGTTCACTGCAATTCTATTATTTATATGGGTGCCCTAACTCCCTATTTCATGAAGTTCCCTGGTGCAATTTTATTATTAACCATGATTCTTGCAAATTCATTACTCACATTTATTTTTATATTGTTACACATCATGTGAAAACTGATAAGTTTTTATGCCCATTTGAAGACATCTGGATGATGTTATACTCGTACATATATGAAAAATTCAAAGGTGATCAATCTATGTAACCAGAAAATGCTAACCCTCAAGCAATGTAAAATTGGTACTCTTATTCTAAAATAAGGTATAGTTTCACAGAAAATGAGAAATTTAACAATCTGACGCAATCCTAAAGTTTAGATTTATTTCCATAAATTTTTTTATTGGAGGGAAAAAGTTAAAAATAATTAGCCGAAATTTAGGAAGAATGGAGCTTTTGCAAGACAAATATGACAAAATTTTCATCATATTTTGAGAAATGTGTTTCTATATGATTAATTTGAAGAAAAAGATTTTTTTTTATTTAGTTTTATAACACTGCTGGTCATCACCTAAAAGTGATAGCTAAAGATAATTCTTAAGTTCATAGAACCAAGTGGTATACCTAAGTCTTCCAGAGTAAACTTACCGATGTGGGATTGAGTCATGAGAAGCTCCTTTTTTTTATTTCTTGGTGTCTTCTATAACCTAGAAATCCATATTTCAATTTGATTCAAAGAAATCCCAAATCGCTTTCATGTCCTATACCCACTCAATGGTGGTCTTTGATTAGTTTTGGCACCATTTATAACACCATGGGTCCTCTCCCAAAAGTACTAGTTAAAGTTAACTCTTAGGTTCATAGAACCAAGTAAATATACCCAAGGCTTCGCAATAAACTACTACTAATGTGGGATTTGGTTATGATAAGTTTATTGGATTCTAATTAATAGGAAATAATTGCTCTAGAATTTATTTTAGATTGTATTATTACTCTTGTATCAAATTCTAGCATGTGAACCACACCGCAACTTTATTTTATTCCACATACCAGAACGATTCACCAATCAGGAAATATGATGCAAGATCTTGGCCAGTATGCAATTCTTTAATATTTCAGATAGTTCAATGCAACTAACTCTGCACGTGCAAAATAATAGCTTTTGATCAGTTTTCAAGTTAGGATAAAGTAGTGCAGTTAGGGTTAACAGTCAAAACACAATACTCAAAACACCATAAAATAGGAAAGTTTGGAGCTCGTTTATATATAGATTTAAACATTATTTTTGAATACTTCCAAGTCTACTGCAAAAGAACATTCAGCAAGAAGAAAAGGTCAAATATTTCCAAGGCGTAAATTTGCTTCTTTTGTAAGCATGTCAATTTATGTCCACTTCATCCTGTAACTGGTAACAAATTGGCAGCCCTGAGATTGGTTGCTTGTTTTATGTTAGAATCATCATAAGTTGACCTGTCGAAATTTTTGCAGTGTTTTTTTTTTTGCCCTTTATCTGCTAGTGGACTGATAACCTTGTTAAGACAAGTTTGCTGCATTATTGGCCTCATTCGATGAGCTTGTAGTTTTTCATGATTGGCCTCGTTTGTTTTATTTTTTGAAATGACAAATTGTTCCAGATAAATTGTTCCAGATCTTTGACTTTACTAGTTTTCAAGTCTATGCACTAAAATATGTGCTCTGTTGTAGCTGGTTGCTGAAAGTGATATAAAGTCCTTTTTATGATATTACTCAGATTACTGGCAACCCTTGGTAGCAATTTTAAGGCTGCTCTTTTGTGACTGAGGTGCTCCTAGGTGCAAGGCGCAGCTGAGAGCTCCTCTGCATAGCTAAGGCACATGCCTGAGCCAGAGGCATACATCTTTTGCGCCCATGTCATAGTGTTTTTTTCTTTTTTAATTTTTGAAAGGTGTTAGCTTGGTTTTTCTTTGGAGAATATGTTTTTTCTGTAAATATGAAATCATAATGTAATAGATCAGAGAGAGGCGAGTCAGGTACTGGTTGCCAGAGGTCTGCTGGACTGCTGCTGTCCATGCTGCTGGCGCATGGGCCTACCTCCAGCAACCTGCTTTTCTTTGGCAGTGTCATTTGAGGCAGGCGAACCAGCTCCAGCTACTATTCTTTCATTTTTTGCTTTCCATTTGTGTTTTATTTCCTTGGTTTCTCTTTTTCTTCCATTTTCTTTTCCCAGTTTCATGTCTTTGTGTATTTTTCTGTTCTTTTGGCAATAAAGAGGCAGGTTCATATGCTGGTTTGCTGTTTTTCCCTAATGTTTTTTATTGTACCACCTGCAACCTCATTTTCTTTATTGTTTTTTTTTTGTTTGTAATTTTAGCTATTTCTGTTGTTTTTTCTCTGTTCTTTTGTTTCAATGATTTTTTTTTTTTATAATTTTTATGTAGAATAAAAGCTCAATTTGGCCTTGAACTTTTTGCGATTTGTCACTTTAGCCCCTGAACTATTTTTTGGCCCAAATGCATCCCTGTACTTTATGAATTGGTCCACTTTGACCCTTTTCCCCCTTTTTAACTTTTTTTGTCCGCTCATATATACTCATGTACTTTACGAACTAGGGCCAAAGTGGACCAATTCATAAAGTACATGGGTATATTTGAGCGGGAAGGGGGGTAAAGTGAAAATTGTGAAAGGTTCAGGGACCAAATTGGGCTTTTATACTCTAATGTAACAATAAAGCAACATGTTTTCTTTCTTTTAATTTTCTTATTTACTTTTTGTAACATTTGGGCTTGAATTAAATAATATTAGTTCTTATTATAGTAATATAGTGTTGGTTATTTGTTATTTATGATTTTATTAAGTTTTCATTTCTCTCTTTATTGGTATATATTGAAAATAATGATGTACCCCTCACACCCAAAAGTCAGATCCAAAAGGCTTACCCTTACCACTTGCACCTTGAGCTTCAAGCCCCGTTGTACCACTATCACTTTTTGATTACTGCATTTGAGTTATCCAGTGTATCTTTGAAATTTATTACAAATATGTGTTCAACCGTGTTTCCATATCCATCAAAAATTAATGAAAGAAATGGTAGTGACATGTTATGTCTTTTGTTCAATCAACTTAGTCAGAATTCCTGATTTGGTTGTGCTTCATTTTCCTTGTGCTCTAATATGAGTGTGCTTTTTAATTTTCCATCAGAGGAGAATTCTGAAAGTATTGCTACAACCCATCTTTGTCATAGCTTTGTGTTTAGTCTGATATGCATGCTAGTGATGGAAAACAAGAATTACAGGCTAAACCTACTAAGTTTTGTGAGGCATTTGTTATCATGCAAGTTTTGATAAGTACAAATTTCATAGGAGGCGTGGTTAGTACTGGATGAGAACACTTGGAACAGGTATCTTCTGCTTGATATTTTAATCTAAATTATATTTGATGTATCATGTGAGAAAAACACCTATATGATGCTCTTTTTTGGGAAGTGAATGGAATGAAATAAGATTTTTGTAAAAGAAGTAGATGAAGACCAAGAAAAAATTTGATGGAAAACTCTTAAGCTTGATACATGTTATAATGGCCTTACAGAAGATATAATAATAGATAGAGATGATTGCCAAGTTAGAATCTATGTAGCCAACTGCACCGGGTGAGATTAATGGATTATATGTTGTTTTATAGTTGATGTATTGTGTATAATTACTGGCCTATTATATTAGGTTTTACTATGTTCATTTGCTTATATTCATGAATTCATAGCGAATTGCTACAAGGTTTCCAAGTCTGCTTGAAATACCTTACCTTGAGGAAATCTGAATGGCATGGTTGCATTTAATGCAGATGGTGCTTTTTTGACCTTGATGAGAACTCTGTGGAAGACAATTATGGCGGTCTCGTAATGAAGGCTAGAAGGTGTGAAACTTTTAACATACTGGAACAGGTTCCACCTGCAAAGAAACCTCGAACAGAGCAAAATGGAGGAAGATTACCTGATGCCGCTAGTTCAAATGAAAACATGGAACAGCAGATCTGGAAAAATTTCCCTGAAGACCTCTTTGAAGCTGTCATTGCAAGACTTCCCGTTGCTGCATTCTTCCGCTTCCGCTCAGTTTGTAGGAAGTGGAATTCCTTGCTGACCTCACATAGTTTCTCTCAGATATGTGCGCAGGTTCCACAAACCCAGCCTTGGTTTTATGTCATGACTCGTGAAAATACGAATACTGGAGCCATGTATGACCCTTCTTTGAAAAAATGGCACCACCCTACCATGCCTACTCTGCCAACAAAGTTGATAGTCTTTCCAGTGGCTTCTGCTGGTGGTCTTGTCTGCTTTGTTGATATTAGGGATCGGAGTTTCTTTGTCTGCAATCCTCTTACTCAATCATTCAAGGAATTGCCAGCAAGGTCAGTCAGGGGCTGGTTTCCAGTTGCGGTAGGGATGACTCTGAACGGGGAATTGACAAGTGGAGGCTATAAGATCCTTTGGGTGGATTGTAATGGGGAGTATGAAGTTTATGACTCCATAGAGAACTCCTGGACTTGTCCCGGGAGCATGCCCTCTGCTGTGAAGCTTCCGTTGTCACTGAACTTTAGGACCCGGGCAGTATCCATTGGTCACACAATTTACTTCATGAGATTAGACCCTGATGGTATTGTGTCCTACAATACAGCTACGGGCGTCTGGATGCAGTTTGTGGTCCCTGCCCCCGTGCATCTGCGTGATCGTGCACTTGTAGAACGCAATGGGCAGATCATGCTTGTGGGGCTGCTGACAAAGAATGCTGCCACATGCGTATGCGTGTGGGAGCTGCAGAAGATGACTCTCTTGTGGAAGGAGGTTGACAGAATGCCAAACATATGGTGCTTGGAGTTTTATGGAAAGCACATTAGGATGACTTGCTTAGGTAACAAAGGTTTACTCATGTTGTCATTGAGATCAAGACAAGTGAACCAGCTGGTTACCTATGATCTATCGAGCAGGGAATGGCTGAAGGTTCCTGGGTGCATGCTGCCATGCGGGAAGAAGCGTCTGAATACTACATACGGCACTGCATTTCACCCGTGCCCAACAGCTTCGGCCTGATTTAGCAACATTGCTATATCAGATGCATGATGTCTCACATTTTGTGGGGTTTCACCCGCGGTGGCTGCAAGCTTTTCGCCAGTACTTAAGGTTGCAGCCTGATTTGTCGGCGTTAATATAAGTTAATGATCTTAGGGGGGAACTATGATGATGTTATTTCTCTTTATGCGGGCATTTAAGTTTGAATTAAGCAGACCGGAAAAAAAAAAAAAAAAGAAATGCTTGTTGTTTCAATGGGGATGAGAATGGGACATGAGCCAGCAGCTTTGATGAAAATAATAATCCTTGTTAAAGAACTTCTCTCCTTGTTTACTGAGATGCCAGCCCGAGAGCTGCTGTATGTATGGGTCAGCTTTCGAACCCCACTGCCCAAATTGGGGGTTACCTAACAGGAGGCTTTCTCGTTGCAAGAGAAGTCGTTACTCAGAAAGAACCTCACGTACTAGATAGAGCTGACAGGATGCATGCTTCGTATTACAACCTGACCTAAAATGGTTTTAAAAGGCGGCATGCGTACTGGGGACCGGCCGAAAAGCGCTTCTTAATCTTTTCATCTCGGCCCATTATTATATATAATATTAGAAGCCTCTTACTTACTTAGATTTGTGGTGAGATTTTGAGTTTGGAATTTGGTTGCATATGAAAGGATTGTCACTGCTACTATTTGACTAAGGGTTTAATTACGGATCAATCAATGTTTTCACGTATTTGGAGAATCTGCTATGTGAATTACGACACATTTTATGATAGAAAAAAAAAAAATGTATAATCATGGGGCTGCATTGGTAAACAGAGAGATTCAAGCAGCTGTGTATATGGTATGGATGGCTACCGCTTAGGTTGGTTATAATATTATCCATCATCTATTCACAATTCAAGTATGTGAGAACTAAACTAGATATGACCTAATTGAATTTAAATCTAAACCAAATTCATATAATTTAATTTTGAACTCGTTAGAAGAGCTGTTAATAAGTAATTCAGATCTAAACTACTACTACTACTAGCTTATTCATCGTGTTTTTGTGTTCGTTTCCTTTCCTCTCCCCCTCTCTCTCTCTCCCACCCATTTTTTGTTTCCAAAAGAAAAAGAGCCGCCCCCAACAACATAGCCACCATTTTTGTTTCTAAGTCTTATTCGTCAAACCCTTGTGTTATCGGGGCTTTAGAGATCATTGAGGTACAATCTGAATCTGCTACAACTACTAGTACGGGTGTCCATGGAGCTCTCATTGATTTGGATTTTACATTGGCTTCAAATAAAATAGATTTTTATTAGATTTATAAAATTGAATCAGGAATTGATAAATCAATTCTTATATAGGGTTGAAGTGAACTGAATCAACCAAATAAGAGTTGAGTTGGTTCGTATTGGTCCTGCATTCCAATTATACATAATAATTTATTCATATCAAACTCTTGTTATATCAATGCTCACCAAATAATTTGCACATAAAGTATACTACACAACTGTTAGTAATTTGCTTTCAATAGCGATAGGGATCTCTCAACAAATAACTAATAAATTTATAATCTCAAATAACATTAAATTTTTATGTATTTATATTATATATTTTTATTATATTTGTGTATATAAGTTAATTTTAGTCAAATTCGTGACCTTAAGAGCGCATTTGGTACGGGAGAAGTTTATAAATTCTTAAAATTCATTATTCTTGGGAATGCTTTTAGAAATATTTGATTATCAGAATTTATGTAATTCTATATTTGGTTAGTTTTAAACATTTTCATGAATGTTGAGTATTTTTTTTTTAAAAAATTTACATTTCTATATTTGATTTAAATATAATATTCTTAGGAATTTATGTTTTTTTTTCAAAATTATCCTTATTTAATTTTTTATTTAAAAATAATAAATTCCTTACAACATCTTTAGAAAGTCAAAAAAATTTCATTTTTTTACACATTATGTATATATATATGCATGTATATATATAATATATACATAATATATATGTTTGTATGAATATTTACTTTAATATATATATAATATTTTATAATAAATAATATAAATATATATAATATATATAATATGTTTATATGGGATTACAAAAGGATAAAGGGTATTTTAATCTTTTTCTTTATTAAAAACATTCTGAGTCTATGAGAAACTTGGATTCTCAACCCTCGCATGAAAATCTTTTTGTTACTTAAAAATCATTTTCGAGAATCCTATTTTTTAAAATTCATTTTATAAAATAATTGTATCAAACATGGGAATACAAATTTCCGACCTAACATTTTCAAGAATCTTAAAATTTCTCTTATACCAAACACACCCTAAAAGAGTTAAAATCAAAATCAAATTGATTATCACTTGATCCAATTTTTTGGAATCCACAACCCATATGATCTACTAAAAAAATTGAATTAAACCAAATTAATCACATTAACTTCGCTTAGTTTTCAAGTATATCTAGATTTATGGACACCTCTAATTACCACCGGTATATATATTTTTTAAAATTTTAAAAAATTCTTTTTATTTTAAAAAAATAATACTATTCATCACGGTGATGTAACAATTCACGTGGAAGTGTTTGCTTAACAAAAATGAAAGGGTGCAACAAATTTTATTTTTTATATTTTTTAAATAAATATATAATATTAATTAAACATTTTCACATAGACTGCTATATCACCACTGTTCATATCTACTAAAGTAACGTTTGTTAAAATAAGTAAAATAGGGGAATATTAAGATAAATCCGGAATGGCTTTCGGACCAATATATGAAATGGTCAAGATAAGGTTATAAAGCATTTCAAGATTTTTATCAAATTATTTGTTAAATTCTTTGAAATATATTAGATGACACATACGTCATTTTTTTCTTCTATGTAAGGACCAATATATGCTTATTTTGAGGGGAATAAAATATATGCATATCTTGAAAAATCAAGATAAGAGATCACAAAATGATTTTCTCAAGAATAATTAGATAAGTTTAACAAATATGTTGAAAATGATAGAAGTCTGGAATGCATCCCATATTTTGACTTTTTCACCCCATATCTTGATTAACAAACGCCCCCTAAAAAGAAATATCATTACTTTTTTAAAAAAAATTCTTTTTTTTATTTTCTATTTCTTAATTTCTAAAAAATCTTTTTTTTTTATTTTTTTAATTTACTAGATGGAGAGAGAGAGAGAGAGAGAGAGAGAGAGAGAGTAAAATAATTGAAGGTTTAAAAAAAAAAAATGGATCCGCCCGATCCAAATCTGTCCCGTTCAAATGTAAATGAAGCAGATCAAAATTGGATTTGATGGATCCAAACCATTTACAGACCTCTATAAGCATTCATTCTTTGATAATCAGAATCCACTAAGAAGCAAATCCTAGACCCAGTTGTGGATTATCATTGTAATTGTCTCATTGATCTAAGACCTCATTCATATCCATGAATATAATCATAATCGAACACCAATCTACAATTATAATTCCGTTCTCATTCATATGCAGGTATAAGAAGCAGCTACAATACATACAATCTCTTCTTGCATTCACCACCATTCCTAACAATGACAATATTCATAAGCCTTGAGAACACTGGGTAAAATTGTAAAATCTCCAAATTCATCTTGAATTTTAATCATATCTGTTAGGTTATTATATCTTATATTCTCTGTAAAGACTTAATTAAATTTCTTCAATCTTTTGTTATAAATTTCTCTATTTTATTCAGTTATTTAATGGGTGTTGCTTAGAATTTTCATCTCACCTATTAAAACCATTTTAATCATAATTCCTGCATTTTGGCATACACGTTGATTATAACATTCTCATTCCAACTGTACTAATATTATGGGTTTAAAGTGGGAACAGATATAACTGGAAAGAGCACAGGGAGGTGAATACTTATTTATATTCAAACAATCCGTAGCAACATGATCAACAACCACCTAGTTAAGTTACAGATCACTAGTAGTCATTTGCTAGAGAGTTTCACAAGGTTATGTTGTGCTTAAGCCATGCCTCCGCTGGCTGCCGTTCTGATTATCTGAAACAGAGCTGGAAGAAGAGAAAAAAGGGGAAAAAAAAAAAAAAAGGGTACCCATAAGTGACTTATCATAACAGATACACATCAAAGTTTCAGAATTTCTAGATAAGCTATGAGAACTAGGTTGAAAAATTTTGTTTGAAATTATTTCCTCATATTTTGAAAAGATGTTAGTAATCAAAGAAAGGATAACTTTTTCAGAATTATCTACTTTTTCAAATATGTTGAGAACCCAAAGATGTTAACCAAAGTATGAACAACAATAAGAAGGATATAAGGAGGACTCTTACATGATCCAATGACAACAAACATGAAAAAGCCGAGGAGAATAGGGCCAACAGGGTAGTCCTTTCCCTTTTTCGCCGTCGACTCAGGCACAGCTCCCCTCTTGGTAATGTTCTTCTCAAATCTGTCCACTTTCCTATCAGCAAGTCGTCTTGAGGTCGTCTGCAATTATGCAATTCATGGCAGTGTTGTCAAACAATGGAATCCTTACATTTTATGACCAAACGGGCAAAATTTCAGTTCTGGGAACAACATTATAGAGATACAAACAACCAAATGAGAGGAATGCATTCTACGGATGAGATTTAGAGTTCCTAGATATGCAAATCACATTTAAGGGCTCAACTTTGGGTCTAAAAGAATAGCAAAGTTCCCAACTTTTTCCAGATAACAAGCAAAGAAATTTTTTTGTTCCCTTTGGGACTTTGAAAGACCTTATCCTTTTGGCATTTAAAAAGCAAACCTGGATACCCACAGTGGAAAACACAATTTTAGTATCTCTGCCAATATTTCACATCAAGACAGAAAATGGTAAAGCCAGTAAATTCATCCTAAAATTTCTTGTGGGCTAGCGTTGTTTCTTTCTTCTGTAAATGGTATAAAAGCAACCCTGTTAATGCCTCCACTAGAAAGGTTAATAAAGTGAGGCTCAAAATCAAACATGGAGAAATACAGCATTTTCCCCAAATTTACACGAGGAAATGATAATAAACATAACAAGGGCCAAAAAATTTGCACCCTCGCAATCAAATTGGAAAATACAAGTACCCATGTCTTTATCTAGAAACTCACACAAAATCAATAACATTTTGCAATGAATTGAGGTAAATAGGTCAGATATTTTTATCAAACACTAGGCGAGCCAACATGGTGGTCGTAAATCATAGCACAATATTGCAATCTTTCATTCTCTAACTCCCACGTGCATATCAAAAGATGGGCAATCAAATATATTCCAGGAAAGATTGACATCCCCGATACAAGGTTGTAAAATATTCATATATGCTATAAAGAATGGATTATTAGAGCATTTATCAAATTCAGAATTCCAAAACGTAAGAAAAAAAAGGGGGAAGGAAATAGAAAACAAGGCATGAAGAATTACCATGTTCAGATGAACAGTTGACAACAGTTGGCGGAAAACTATTGGATCCCGGGAACGCCGGAAAAAATTTCCGGCGATTCTGTCTCTTCACCCTCTCCGGCTAATATGAAGGACACCAGTTTGAACTCTCTCTCCGGCTAACAAGGTTTCCTGCGTGTGGCCATATATATATATATATATGTATGTATACATGCCAATCAAAGACTTATTCCTGATTGGCTGAAACAAATTAATAGGACACCTGTCGGATAATGATTGGTAGGAACAAGTAGGATGGAAGGCGTGTCGCATAATGATTGGCGGCGCCACATGAATCCGCGTAATTATTATTTACTCCAATAAAATCGCTATTGAATTACTGGCTGCTCTCAAATTTGAATAATATATTTTTTTTATATCAAAAACTAATATAGTCCGTGTAATGCTCACTATATTTATTTATTATTTAATTTAATTCAAATTATATAAATATAGATTATTACATATTTTATAAAATTAATTAATTATCTATATATTTTATAAATTTTTCTAAAATTGCTGGAAGAACCCTTTTAATATGTATTTTTTATGTAAGTTTCATAATCTAAATTACACAATATAAATGTTTAAATATAGGAATTAAAATTTAATTTGAAAATTTCAATTTCAAATTTCATGGTGAAAGACATTTAAAAATAAAAAAATATATAATATTTTTAAAAAGAAAGTTGACCAAGTTGGGACAACTAATTTAGCCTGCATATCAAGCCTATGTTGGTTTAGGTGGGCTTCTGGGCCAAGCTGGGCCCGTCTATCAACAAATGGGTCTGATGTGGCCCAACTAATTTATTAAATGGGTCAGATCGAGTTGGGCTTGACCCATATAATAGCCCAATTGTAGGAGTCTGGAGCTTACCATTTAGTTTTAGTTTTATATATACTACCATTTGTTGTCATTGTATTTACCATTAATTGCTGACAATGAGGTGGAAAACAATTCTCAACGCAGACCCCCACATCCACATGGACAGCTATTTCATTTGCATAACTTATCATCTCATTTTTATTTTTATTTTGTTGCCAACTGATTTCCAAAAATTCACACCTAACTCCTCCAATCATCAATAAACAGACAATTTTGTTTTGCTCATCATTATAAGCAGCCAACACTAACAGGATTAAACAATAGTCTATGATTGAATTGAAACTAAAAGTTAGATGCCCCTGTTAATAAAGTTAAAAATTAAGTCTAAAAATCTAAAAACACGATAAATGTTAAATACTTTTCCCTTGTAGAAAGTAAAAACTTTGCCAAATATTAAGACTCTCGTGAGAATAAATCATGAAATTTCACATTGTTGTTATTGAGATATAATAATTAAAATTTATATAACGAGAGAAGCTCTAAGAATCGACAGAGCTTGGCGACGGAATAAGGCTTGTATGGGAGAAAGTTATTCAGGAGAATTGAATTAGGCCTTGGAGAAGACTTGCAAGGCAAAAAACAAGTTAGAAGGTACACATGGACTTCTCTCGCAGGATCCCTTTGATGCTTAAATCAAAGAAAGTTGTGGTGAAGTTCAAATACAGATGAAATTATGCAAGAATGTGTGATAGGATGTAATGGAGTGTTGTCCGATGTTTCTTTAGGAGAACTTGTGTTGTCGATGGGGGGAAGAAGAAAAGATCCTAAATATGAGAGGTCGAGGACTATTTATAGCCAATGGTTGGTGACTGGGACACATGACACGCACATGCGAGGGTGCGCTGCCCTTCTGGATGGGAGAAGTAGTGTTTTCAGGGAGAACTTCTTCAGGGAGAACCCCCTCCAGGAGGACATCTTCTCCTGAGTATGATACATTTTCCAAGAGAACTCCTCCTTCCTTCGCAGGAGGATAGGTTACAACTATGGCTTTCTACTCTTGTCTTTGATTGAAAGTTAAAAAGAAAAAGTAGAGTTATCTTGGAGAAATTGTCAATTACTTCGGTTGAGTGCTCAAGCTTTTACTATATGCATGTAAAATGCCGATGGCATGATAGGAAAATAACTAATGTTAAGCTATGAGGTGAGGTAGGGTTACTTGACACCTTGATTTCACATAGGAATCATCATGTGTGCAACACAATTGCCTTGTATAGTGTGTTTACAACTTCATGTCATGATGATATATGAAAAATCCTGGGTTCCCCTAAGGGAAGGCTGATTTTACTCAAGCTGGTGTGAGATATATGCATATGAAGAATATTTACATTATAGAAACACTCGTAAAAATACCTTGCAGAAGTAATCGTAAACATATGCGATTACGAATAACTCTTAGTAAGCTGTATCTTTGCTCAGGTGAAGAGAGCAAGATCTTGAGTGCTTTAGCTAACATTGACCCTCATCTTTTTTTTGGTGTCCTTAACATGTGACTAGGATAGATATTTACTCAAATGTTATTTCTTCTTTATTTTCCTTGAGTTTTGACGTGTAGCTCTCTTATCATTTGAATATGGCTCAGCGTTCAATTTTTTCTTTCCTTTCCATTCATTTGCATCATTAACTTTTGTTGCATCTAAATGTTAGTTTACCACAAGGCATAAAGAAAATAGCTAATTAAATGTATGTTAATGAATCAGCTGAAGCCGAGATAACCCTTTATGTCAGTGGGCTCGTTATGGGTCTTATTTTGACTTTAGGGTTTTCCTTATCTGAGGGTTGAATTGCCAAGTTATATTGCATGACAAACCATGGGTGATTTTATTCTATCTCAACAAGCTAACAATTTATACCTTTTTCATTGTTGGGTAGAACAAGCTAGCTTGCTAGCGGGACGTCTTTTAATTCCATGATAGCCAAGTTAAACAAAACGTACTATCCATGGGACAGTTTTTTTAATTTCTTCATTGTTAGGTAGAATAAGTTAGCTTTCTACCAGGACAACCTTTAATTCCATGACTGTTGGGATAAACAAAGAATAGTGTTTGTGGGACAATTTTTAATTTCTTAATTGCTGAGCAGAACAAGTTAGCTTGCTAGCGAGACAACTTTTAATTCCATGACTACTGGGCTAAACAAAGCTTATTATCTATAAGACAATGAGTCTTTTATCTTTTTATGGGGTGAGGACTTACAATTGGTCGGCAGGCTTGGTCATGCACCTTTCTTTTGTCTTAAAAAGTAAGACATACAAATGAAGATAACAGTGCCAAATGTGCTTATGTCCACGGTGCCATTTTGGGCTCATTATAGTATGACTTGGTAGGTCGGGTTGTTATCTAGGGGAGGAGCTTGTTTATCATCCCTTCTCTTCTTAATGGGCCTTTGATCTTACATTTCTTGCCTTTTTAACCTCTATTTCCTTCTTCAAGGCTCTTTATCATCCCCTTCCTTTGTTCTTATGTATCTTTTCAGGTAGCCTTCTCAAATGAGTACCTCGATTTGATTTTTGAGCTCCTAACATTGGTTAGTTGTGTGACCACGTGCTCTATGGTATCTGCAATATGCCTTCCTATTCTTTCCTGTAAGTTGATCTGTCTTTTTCAGGAGTATGATGAGGCTAGATCCCTCTATAGTTTCCAGAATCACAGAGCGGGGTTTATTGAGCTTGGCATAGTGGTGGAACTATGATATAGATCTATTGGGTTTCCTAGCCAGGTCTTATCATCAGCTAGTTCCTTCCTCAACATCTTTGTCTTTCTTTTTTCTGTCTTTTTCTTCATTTACTTTGATTGTTCTCATGATCTCTGACTGTAGTACATATTTATTGGTCCTTACAAACAAATATACTAAGGTAGTGTGGGTTAGTCTAGGGCCAGGGACTCTTGCAAGGGAAGGGATCGCATCCTTTAAAGCATAACAACCAATGCCATTCCAACTTGTAGGTCCCAAATCTTGAGAGTTGCATTCCAAAACATATCCATATACTGTCGGATGGATTATCTGCCACCTTGTTGAACACTAACGTAAGTAGCATCCTTCTTTTTTTAGTTGTTAATCATAAACGCTTTTATAAATTTAAACCTTAATTACTTAAATGATGATATCGACCTTTCGGGTAAGCCGTTGAACCATGCTCAAGCATGCCCTGTTAATGTTAGGGGAAGGCTCAGCATATTATTTCATCTTCCCATCTATGGAGTAACATGAGAGAATCGTAATTCTAAATGTGGTTATAAGGGTCATCCTTGCTCAAATAGGTAGCTAAGGCATTTTGAATTTCCTCAGTAGAGGCCTACCCATTACGACGGGGTAAATAGGATTCTTTGTCGAGGTTGATCCTCAAATGATGGCAACAATCCCTTTTGCTTCAAGATTTCAATCACTTTCTTCATTTCAACTGTTTCCAGGGCGCTGAACGTTGAAGGTTTCTTCCTCAATAAACCCCTTGGTGTGATTTGATCTGCATCAGTAGGCATGTTTGCCATGGTTTCTGAACTCTTCCTTTTTTTAGGGCTTAACTTATTAACATCCGATCTTTCACGATTCTTCTCTCTATCTCAATTTTGAAGCTAGTAAGGAGGGAAAGCCTAAGAATGTGTCCTTTAAGGGGGAGACCTTGATTGAGTCCTTTAGGAGAGGATAACAATTGAGTCTTTTAATGGCTTCTTGTTCGGGGCATTACTATTGCTTGACTCGATTAATGATGCGCTATGTTGAGTCTAGATAGGAGAGGTAGAGGGGCAGCGTCCCCTACAAGGGCTTAGGGGTAATGCCCCTGAAACCTAAACAAAAACTTATCTTAGAGAAGTTGCTCCAAAGCAGTTATTGAAAGATGTTCTTTGGGAGAACTTGCTTGTGCTTGGGTAGTTTCTCTTTCTTGGTTGCTACAATTCTCCTGCATGAATGGGCCTTATTCTTGCCATGCACTGACTTTTTGCTTGTTTCCCACAGACAGTGCTAAATTGTTGTTGCTGGGATACAAAAATTAAAATTTATGTCATGGGAGGAGCTCTAGGAGTCGGTAGAACATGGCAAGCGAACAAGACTTGTAAGGGAGAAAGTTGTTTGGGCGCCTCGGAGAAGACTTGTAAGGTAGAAAATAGGTCAAAAAGGCACATGAGGATTTCTCCTGTGCGAGCCCTCTGATGCTTAAGTCAAGGGAGGCCGTGGTAAAATTCGGATGCAAATGAAATTATGTAGAAATGTGCGGTAGGATGCAGTGGAGAGTTGTTCTGGAAAAAAAAGGTGTTTCTATGGGAGAACTTATGTTATCGATGGGGGAAAAAAGAAAAGGCCCTTGAATATGAGGGGTCGAGGGCTATTTATAGTCGTTGGTCGGTGATTGGGAGACATGACATGCACTTGCAGGGGTGTGCTACCTTTCTGGATAGGAGACACAATGTTGTCTGGGAGAAATCCTTCTCTAGGGAGAACTCCAGGAGGATATATTTTCTCGGGTATGATGCCTTATCTGGGAGAACCCCCACCCCCATCCCCCGGAGGACAACTTACAACACATTATCAAAACATAAATATAATGATTAAAATAATAATTTTGAATAACTTATTTGTAACATCCCCCATTTTTCCCTACAATTAATATTTATATATATCTTTTTTTAAAGGACGCAACGCTAGCATGGCTACCAAAAACTCATGACGACATCTTCCTTAGAAACCCTGGCCGAGGAATTCCATGGGAAGCGTTAGAATAGTTGGCGCCTACCAGAGTCTTAAAGAAAAACAACAACTGACGCACACATATCTGCTAAAAAAAGCTTTACTAACGTCACCCACATCATTCATTATATTCGTATACATGTACCAAGTAACATAGAAGCTAACCTATAATATCTACAACAAGAAGATACCACCAGGACCTTATGGTCGGGACTGCTTTGTACACGTCTAAGCCCTGCCTGGAGTACCGCCTACCCCATTTTTGCTTGGTACCTTGCTCTTACCTGGAATGACGCAAGAAAAATGTGAGCCACAAGAAGGCCCGGACCCATAGGCAAAATCAAAAGCCCATTGTCTCAGGGCCTATGATTTTGCCAATTTAAGGGGGCCCATAAATTTGAAACAAAAATTACTATTTTTCCCTTGTGTCAAAATAACTATTTTGCCCCCATATAAATCTCCCCCCTCCCCCCCCAAATCTGATGAACGCGGCAATAACTTTCTGGAAAATTCTCTCTCCTCCATTCTTTCACTCTCTTAAGAAGAAGAACCCTCTAAATCACTGATTTTTTGAAATCTAGCCGTCTGATCTTAGATCCAACCGTATTTTTACCACGAAAGTGGCCTTGATCTACAAGAAGGTATGCCTTTTAGTTTTATTAGCAATTATTTTCGATATAGATGCATGATATATACGTATATACACATGGTTTGGTCTAAACCGAAAGTTTAATTTTAGATCTATAGTGATTTGGCCATTGGATCTTGTTGATTTTTTGGTATGTTGGTCGATGGGGATTAGGGTGTTGGGTGGTTGCCTCTGATCGTCGGAAACCACCGGCCATGGTGGCTGGTGGTGGGATCTGCCAATGAGATCTATTTTTTCTACTATTTATATTTTTGTTATTTTTTATAGAATATATATATATTCTGTAAATATATATATATGTGTGTGTGTGTTAATGTTTATATATTCTGCAAATATATATTCTGTAAATATATATGTTAATGTTTATATATTCTATAAATATATATTCTGTAAATATATATATGTTAATTTTTATATATTCTGTAAATATAGAACATATAATCTGTAAATATATATATGTTAATGTTTACATATTCTGTAAATTTAAATATATATGTTATTGTTTATATATTCTATAAATATATATTCTGTAAATATATATATGTTAATGTTTATATATTCTATAAATAATCTGTAAATATATATATATATGTTAATGTTTACATATTCTACAAATTTAAATATATATGTTAATGTTTATATATTCTATAAATATATATTCTGTAAATATATATATGTTTATATATTCCTAAATGTTAATGTTTTCTGTGTGCCTTAAGTATACAAGTTTTGTGATATAGAATTTGATCTTATAGTTTGAAATCAAGACCCAACAAACATATTTAATTGGGTTTAATTATTTCTATTTTATTTGATAATTTAAATTTATAAACTCAATTATGATTAACTAGAATCTTAGTGAATTTGAAGCTCTAGTAATGGGTTATGGGTAACTAGGATTTTATGTATTTATTGATTTGTGAATTTTTATTGATTTGTTGGATTATAATTTAAAAATTAAGTTTAATGTTATTATTGCTTAAGTGAGTTGTGTATTGTTATAATAATTATTTTTTTTTTCATTTTGTTAGGCTTAAGTGATAATCACAAATCATGTCTTCTAAACATATGTCTGGAGCTCAAAAAAGAAAAAGGAAACAAAGGGAAGAATCATTAGTTCAATGTCAAGCTGGTGATATGTTTAAATACTTTAGTAGCAACAAAATAACAGAGACGACAAAAATAGTTGAAAACTTGGATGAAACCTTGGGGGAGGAACAAGAAACTTGGAATGACAATGTTAATGAACAATGTGAAAGGTTGATGAATTTAATGAAGACAAAGACGATCACGTTAATATCAATGAGTTGAACGATGAAGAAGAAAAAGAAAATGTTGATGTGAATCAATTGAATGAGGAAGAAGAAGAAAATGTTCAACATGAAGATTTGTTGATTAATTTTTATGATCCAAGGTGTTGGGATAAGATTGATCAAAATATGAGAGATTTTTTAGTAGAAAGGGGGTCCAAAAAGAGTTGATCGAGTATTGTTTCCTAAAGATAGTATTGGCAGGCATTTTGAATTATCACAATATAAGCGAGTACTACTCAATGGAGAACAAAAGATAGGAGATGGCTAGTATATTCAGTTCATTTGGACAAGATTTTTTGCTTTTGCTGCAAGTTATTCAAGAGTCAAAAAACAATGAGTAAAATTGGTCAGTTGGGAAATGAATGATACAAAGATTGGCATAATATGAGTCAAAGTCTTAAAAATCATGAAGCAAGTAAGGAGTATATAGATTGCATGACTAGTTGGATTGAATTAGAAACAAGACTGCAGAAAAATAAAACAATTGATCAAAGTGTGCAAACTGAAATCAATAAAGAAAGAGAACATTAGAGACACGTGTTGAAGAGGATAATAGCTCTTGTCCAAAGATTGGCAAAAAATAACTTGGCATTTCAAGGAGATTGTGAGAAGCTTTATGTGGAAAATAATGGTTTATTTTTGCAAATGATTGAAATGATTGCTGAATTTGATCCAATTATGAAAGAGCACATTCGGCGTATTCAAGTACATGAGACTCATTATACATATCTAGGCCCTAAAATTTAGAATGAATTGATACAAATGTTAGCAAATGAGGTGAAAAGTTCAATTGTTAGAAAAGTTAAACAAACAAAATATTTTTCGGTCATATTAGATTGTACTCCAGATGCCAGTCATGAGGAACAAATGTCTTTTGTAATACCCTGATGTATCAAAATGTCTTTTGTAATACGATGTGTGGATGATTCAACAAACTCTACAACGGTAGAAGAATATTGGATATAATTTTTGAAAGTTAATGATACATCAGGGCTTGGACTTTTTACTAAGCTTAAAAACATGTTGACTAATCTTGAGCTTGATATTGACAATATAAGAGGTCAGGGATATGACAACAGATCTAATATGAAAGGGAAGCATAAAGGTGTACAAACAAGACTACTTGAAATAAATCCTAGGGCTTTCTATACTCCACGTGGTTGTCATAGTCTTAATTTGACATTATGTGATATGGCAAATTGTTGTCCTAAAGCTATGTCATTTTTTGGAGTGATACAACTCATCTATACATTGTTTTCTTCTTCTACCAAGCGGTGGAAAATTTTTAAAGATCATGTAAAAGGTCTTACACTTAAGCTATTGTCACAAACACGTTGGGAAAGTCATGTTGAAAGTGTTAAGCCTATAAAAGAGCAAACTATATAAATAAGAGATGCTTTATTTGACTTGGCAGATACTAGTGAAGATCCTAAACCTAAAACAAGGAGCGAAGCTGAGTCCTTAGAAACATATGAACTTCAAAATTTTGAGTTCTTGCTTGGTATGGTAATCTGGTACAAGTTGTTGCATGCAATTAACATTGCAAGTAAATTTCTTCAAGGTGAAAATATGGATATTGATGTTACTATCAATCTTTTAGAAGGACTTCTTTTGTTTCTTGATGACTATAGAGAATCTGAATTTGATAAGGCTATGGTTGAAGCAAAACAAATGGCAAATGAAATAGGAGTTGAAGTTGTATTTCGAGAAAAATGCATGATTCGAAGGAAGAAAGAATTTGATAAAGATGGCAGTGATGAGGTAACACAATCAGCAGAAGATTCTTTTAGAGTAAATTATTTCCTCTTCATAATTGATCAGACCCGTTCTTCACTTCAAACTACATTTGAACAATTTCAAAAACATGAGGAAACATTTGGATTTTTATTTAATTTGGAGAGGTTGAAGTATGCTGATGATGATATTTTGTTGGGGTCTTGTAAGAATCTTGAAAAATCCTTAATGCATAATGGTCATTTCGATATTGATGGAGATGATTTGTTTTTGGAGTTGTCAGTCTTGAAATACTCTTTACCTATAGAAACAAAAAAAAAAACAATTGATGTGGTAAACTATTTGAACAAAATGGATGGGTGTTTCCCAAATGCTTGTGTTGCTTAAAAAATTTTGCTGACTATACATGTTACAGTTGCATCTACAGAAAGAAGTTTTTCCAAGTTGGAGTTGATCAAGACTTATTTCCACTCAACTATGTCACAAGACAAATTGAATGGATTGGCTATGTTGTCTATAAGAAAAAAATGCTTGAACAACTTGATTATATAAATTTGATTGATATTTTTGCCTCCAAAATTGCAAGGAGAGTAGTTTTTAGTTGATCAGTTATAAAATTTTCAATTTTATTTTGATATGGTATGAATATTTTTTTTATATTTTATTATAAAAAATAAATTTTGAATGTACACTATGATTTGGGGGCCCATTTTTTACATTTCGACTTAGGGCCCCAAAATCTCAGGTACGGCATTAGCCACAAGGCTCACAAGCATAATCGTATGTAGGTAACAGGTTAAGAATGGAACTTTCTCGACCACATGCATTCCATGTCAATGCAGTAACACACCATGCTATGTTCAATACAGGCATTAGCCCTAATTGCATAAACATAAAGTAAATTGCGCATAGAGGGTCCTTGGGGCCTACATAAGATATGCATACTGGCGCCTAAGTTCCACATACAAACTTGTGAGCATCCCAATATAGGCTATTATATCATCATTCCTGACCCATTTTTTCCTGACATTCATAACATGTTTTTCCTGTCATACATGACATATCATCATAACATGTCGTTACCGTGGACCTGTTCCACGGTTTAACGCCGTGGGCCTAACCCACATCTCATAACCACTCATCCTCACTATGCAATGCAAGACATAGGAAATGCAATGGCATCTATAGTATAAATGTGATGTCAAGGCCCCCTTAAACCGAGCATTAGGCCATACTACGCCCACATAAGAACACACACATGCGAGGTGCTCTAAATGAAAAGGCTCACCTAGAGTACCCAAATTGGCTCTTAGACCGACCAAGTCAAGCTAATGCTCACACATCCCATCACACACAAAGCATGTCTCTCCCAATGAATGCAATCTAAATCCCATGCATCACAGAATATCATGATATGCACAAGTCAAGGTGGGAATCCAGTAGTACTAGCTTTTCTGGCCTATCTCCTCGCTTATTGTAATAGTTGATAACTAGCGCCCATACATCCAGCCATCGGCTCCACGACCCATGGTCGACAGTCAATGACTTTGTACCCCATACCCTTTAATATCCATAGCCATTATTTACTTATATTCTTTAAACTTAGCATTTCACGAGCTGTCCTCATACTCCCCATGCACCTCACCCATTAAGACACTTAACATAACCATCCATTTTTGCAAGGAGACATAATTCCCAGTGTCATTTGACCCTAACAATAATGCATCATTCATTAGGAAATTGAGGGCATTTCGAGACCCTCGTTGAGATTACAAACATGGTTCAACTAGATTTAGCGTTACAAGCTAAATAAATAAAATGGATCAGATTATTCATATCGGAGAGAATAATACAAAGAAGACTCGCAACGAGAACTTACATGTAGCTAGTAGAGAAAATAACTTAGGATAGGGTTAAGAGTTTGCATAAAGGAAGTAAAGGAGTGGAAGCTTGCGCAAAGGAAATAAAGGAGTAGAAGCTTGCTTGTTTAATGGCAAATTTGACTGTTTTTCTGCAGAAAACACTAGTTTCAGTAAATTGAACATAAAATATTTTTACATATTATTAATCTACATTATTTAATGTGTTTGTGGGTGAAATTTCAGGAAAAAAGAGCTAGGACGCACCTTCACGCACCCCAAGAAGATCGGCCGCACTCCCTCATGCGTAGGCAGAACCGACACGTGTACTGCATGCGCCAACGTCTTTTCTAGCAACAGTGACACACCAATTTCGTTTTTCGGCCATGTCTTCGTCGTTTTAACTTTGATTCGACCCCCGTTTGAACCTACGGGTCCTCCTCTTCCCCCTATACAAGAATATAACAAAACAAAAATGAACTTACCTCGCTGTTTTTCAACTGGTTTGGCCCGAACTCCGACGAAGCTTATATTTTTCTCGGTGAAGTTCGTTCTCCCTAGATCCTTCTCCAATTTTGCTCATTCTTTTTTGCAGAATCTCTCCCTTTTTCTAAAGAACAAAATTCTCACTCTCTTACCTCCCAAATGACCCAAAATTTTCCCAAAGTTTCCCTATCCGAATGCCTTAAATATTTTCCCAAGAGCCTTATTTATAGAATGTCCCGGCAAATCATAATCTGCCATGTGTCACCACATTTATTTGGGACTCATCATGACTTCCATGTGTTCCCATCCAAATGGTGTCATGTGACCTATATAATCATTTCTATCCATGTGTTTTTATCAAATGGTGCCATGTGTCCCATATAATCATTTCTATCCATGTGTTCTCATCAAATAGTGCTATGTGTCCCATATAATCATTTCTATCCACGTGTTCTCATCAAATGGTGCCATGTATCCCAAACCATATTGGAATTTTATTTGGAATCCAAAGTTATATTAGATTGTTATTTGAAATCCAAAGTTATATTTAATAAGTTTTGAAATTCATCTTATTTAGGTCCCTGAGCTATCATCAAATCTCACCAATTCCCAGGTTTTTTAATAAATTACACTTCTACCCGCACTTCAAAATTATAATTTTTCCCTTTATTTCATTGAATATGAAAAATCTCGAGTGTTACATTATTGATACACGTGACATGTGTTCTTATAGTACAAGCTTGACCCTGATACTACATGGGTCTGACTCAACTTATTTAACTACACAAGTGAGGCTTGGCCACACTCGACATTGCTTGTTCTCCAAGCCAAACTTGAAGTTGACAACCTTATGGTCCAAGCTTGAACTAGGAATCTTAAGGCTATTTTAGGCTTAAGAATCTCAAGTTACAAATGGCTTAACAAGAGATAGAGAATTAGGCAATCCTATTAAGGATCCATAACTAAGAGCTTGCCTTAGCTAACAAGGATTATTGTAATAAATCCCAAACAATGGATAAAGCTAACGACAACTAGGACTATTTCTTACAATTTAGCAATAAACCTAATCTATTTCATTGTTAATCCCTATGATCTTGGGATAAACTCCTCCTAAAACATGAGAAAGTGATCATTAAGGGTAATGCAAATCTTTCGGAGTCTATCTAGAATTACCCTTCCTAATCAACATCAATTGGTGACTTAATCTTGGGAAAAGAGTTATCTCGAACCACTATAAATAGAGGATTCTCCTCCAAGGTAAGTATTCTCAATCTTAGTTTTCCAACACAATTGAGGATTTTAAATCCTCATTCCTCATTTAGTTTTCCAACACAAGGTAAGTATTCTCAATCTTAGAGTGATATTCTTAGTAAGAGGTATTCTCACGATCCTTGCTCTGTAGATCTAATTATTCGAAGATTAGTATGTGATTCAAGCTAAGTGTTATCTTTTTAACAAATATATTAGTGATTAATTTTTTGTATCACTAATATGCACTATTTATGTGAGTCGAAGGAATGTGACAAAATTGACCTTATAACACCCCACTTTTCTAGCCATGTTATAAACTTAGGAATTCGTGATTTTTTTTTATTTTTTTAATTATATTTTTTACCAAAATTTTCCCAAAATTCTCTTTTCATCCCTTTAACATAACCCCCCCCCCAAATAAAATAAAAATAAAAATAAAAATAAAAATAAAGTTAAGGCAGGTAATTAGAGTTTTAGCATGAAGTGTGATCCAGATCGAGCCTGAATTTAAGTAACACTACCTTAAATAAAAATAAAAACCTCCAAAATGTGTCTTGGATTGTCATAAAATCTCATTAAATAGTATAACCCTTCATAATTTCTCAATGATACATATCCTCCTTCAAGTTAAAAACAAAAATTGATAAAAATAAAATAGCATAAAACTAAACTTTCCCTACCTTTTTTTTTCCTTAGCTAGGGCCTGAACTACTTATCATGGTTGAATATGCTGATGTAAGATATGAAAATCTAAGTGAGGGTTACAAAAAAATTGTATGCAAGTATAAAAGACAATATGTCATGTTTTCATGCTACTAATTACCACTACATGACATAAGGGGGTTTCATCACATAGGTAGTTGCTAAAAACAAATGAACCATGGTTGTCACCAATTAGTACATGACTACTACACATGAATTTTTCGCCAAATGCAATTATCAACAAATAATGATTAAAATTACAACACAAATAGAAATATGATATGAAATCATCACATAACAATGATGCATGTCCCAATATGCTCAATATGAGATAAGAAAGGGATAAACGCTCACTTTGATTTTTGCTTAATTTGGTGTCCTATTTACCTCGTTTTGTGTGTTAGAACCATTGTTAAAATTGTGAGTCAAATCGTACGATTTTACGAGTCAAGAGGCATAAAATGAGTCAACTCGTTTGCAGGATCGGGTTTTATAGAATTGGACCCGAGTCTACGAGTTTATCAATCCGAGTTTACGAGTTTATTGGATCCGAGTTTACGATTTTACGAGTTTATCAAGTTTAGTTTTGCCCACAATTTTGAAGTTAGAAAAAAAAAATATTTTCATCCCTAATCAACATATATATATATATATACAATCATTGTCAATCTCCTATTTTGGTTCTTCTAAAAACCTTAAACGACGTTGTGTATGTGTGCTTGTTACATTCGCTTGTTGTGTCTTTCTACAAACCCTAATCGTTGTCGATCTTGTTTTGGCCATTCTTCTTTATTCATTTACCTTGAAAGTTTGAAAAATCAAACCCAACCCAGGTATGTGAGTGAGTTGTGAGTGAGAGTGACTATGTTTTGCTAAGTCCGGTAATCAAATGTCGTGTGTGCGCTGTGTTGAGCTCTATGTTGTGTCCAATTGATGGGCTGAGTGAGTGTGTTGTGCAGCTGTGTTTGTGTCTGTACATTCTCATTTGTGATGATGTTATCTACACGTATAAATAAGTGCAGATTCAAAGAATTAATTTTAAATATGTTACAATTAGATCATGGGTGGATTTAATTTTATATTAAGATTGATGATTAGCAAGAAACAAATATACCTCTTTGGTATTGGTAACTTGATTAGTGTAATGACATAATGTAGAAGTTTAACAATATTTGTTGTTTTTATGACTTAGTATTTTTAGTTATTTTTAACAATGTTTGTAGATGATGATGATAATATTTGTTGTTTGAAATTTTGATTATGGATGGATGAATGATGAATTTAATATTTAGAAATTTCATATTATTTAGTATTTTTGAAATTGATAGATGAAGTAATTTTGAAATAGGTACATCTATTTCATTTATAATAAGGAATGTATCATTATAAACATATATTTATATAAATTAAAGGATATTTTTATTTTTTCGTAAAATCTTACGATTTTATGATTCGATTTTATGAACCCGTTTACGATCCCACTTAAAATCTCAATTTTAACAACCTTGGTTAAAACATCTCTTGAACCTTGAATTTGAATTGGTATGTGTCTCAAACATCAAAATAATTTTTTTGAAATTTTTTAATATTCTGCCAAGATTTTTAAGGATAAATTGCAAAGAATACTTTTGAGGTTTGGCAAAATTCTAATGTTTGAGAAATGACAATAACCAACCCTACTATTAAAAAAAAAACTAAATGAGGATTTTATTTTTCTCTTTTCTCATTTTTCTTACTCATTTCTTTTGATTTGCAAAAATAAAAATAAAAAAACAAGCAATTGGTGACTACTAGCACATAAGTTTACTATTTTTTTATTAGTGTGAGATTCAAATAATAAAGGATGCTGCGTCATATGCGATACAAGCATGAGATATGAATGGTAAACATGTGGGTAATTGTTAGGTTAATAATAATGCACCCAATGTGACATTAATAACAAATCACACGGCTAAAAGGATTATTAATTTGTTATTAGTTGTGATTGTATAAGTGATCATCTAACTTGAAGCAACATAGTTGTCCTATACATTGGTGCGGGGGATTTGCTAGTGATGTAGACTCTGATATTTTACTCTTATATTTTGTTTTGAAGATGAAAAAAATAAAATCAATTTATTCCCTAAGTCATTTATTAAGAATATGATTTGTTAGAGATCATGATTTGTCAAGAATATGAAAATCAAATCATTTGATAAACATATGTGTATTATAGTGTATCATATTTGTTGAAAAACATATTTTAAGTATTCACTACAAGAAAAATCGTATTTAGCGATGGAATTATTTTGTCGCTAATTAGTGACGGATAGTGACGAAATTTTCGTCGCTAATTTTTTTAAATATTTTTTAATTTGGCGATGGAATTAACGACAGAATACCAGTCACAAATTTTAATTTTTTAATTTATTTTTTTTTATATTTTAGTGATGGGGTTGACCCCTAAATTAAAATTTTTTTATTTAATTTTTTTTAAATTTTTAGCAACGGGAAATACCCTATCGCTAAATTTTAATTTTTTATTTATTTATTTTTTATTTTTTAGCAACAGGGTTGACCCGGTGGATAAATTTTAATTTTTCAATACTTGAATGGAAACTATTATTGTAGACAAATTCTACCAAAGGTGGATACTCATCCCAACTACCTTGGAAGTCTAAAATAAAAGCTCTCAACATTTTCTTGAGAGTCCTAATAGTTATTTCTGATTGACCATTTGTCTACGGATGAAACGCCGTACTAAACTTCATCTGAGATCCAAATGCATCATGCAAAACTCCCCAAAAATGAGAAGTGAAATGAGGATCTCAATCTGATACAATGTTGGATGGAGCACTGTGTCACTTCACAATCTCCTCAATATAAATTCTTGCAAACCTATTCAATGGATAAGTTTTCTTAATAGGTAGAAAATGGGTTGATTTAGTCAAACGATCCACAATGACCCATGTAGTGTAACAGCTCACCTTCTCAAGGCGTGTTATGCCTTAGGAAATTTGGTCTTATTTTTTTTTTTTAAGTTACATTATTTCCGAAATTCCCTAAGACCTATCTAGTGCTTAATTTACACACTAGAGATAAATAAAATTTTATAAAGTGGAAGCTGAATCGAACCTGCTCATGATATTACATAATAGCTTGAACATGACTTTTATTACAAAATTAATATATCAGTTACTGAAAATAAATTAAAACGTACATAGTTCTTGAACTATTAATATTTCAACATATCATGGTACATTTACTCGTTTCTTGACTTCTCCCGTCACTACACATTTCCAACCTCTGTATCATCACTGCAAATTCTGATTGGAACGTTGAATGTTCCAGGGGCAAACCCAAGTTAGATGATGAATCATCTAAGTAAAGGTACATAATGCTATGTCATGTGTGTATGCAATGTCTTACCTCGTAGGTGTCAACTTCACTCTCATGCTACCTACCATTTTAGCGGCCACCTCTATTGAAGTCGGGGTGTATGGGTGTACCCTTGGTAAGGCAGCGATGCCAGTTCGTACTCCCTACGGCCTCATATGCGTGTGATCAATGACATCAACGTGTAATTATGCATTTCATAGTGATGTCATGGATGCAATCTACGTGATGGTTACATTACATAGTATGTCAATATGATGTAAGCATTCTCAAAGATGTAATCGTACTAAACTTGAAATGGTACACTTACAGCTAAGTTGTCTCGAAAAACGTGTCAGCCTAAAAAATTGTGTCGAGCGGCTATTTCTTAATCTTCTCGCCCTCAAGGACTCCTAAAACATTAAACTTATTTTAGAATATCATTTTACTATTTTTCCATAATTTCTCTTTATTTCTAAGCCTTATTTCTTCAAAAATTGCATAAAAATTATCTGGACTTTCATAAAATCTAATTTCTCTTTACTAATATTCCTTAAATAATATTTCTAACATTCTGAAATTTTCTTAGAATTTTTTGAATTAAATTCCTATTTTTCCTTATTTCCATAATAGAAGAACTATTTAAATAAATGGCTAATTTAACATTTTCCAGAAATATTTTTCACAAAACATGACATAAACAAAATTCTAGTTTTAATAAAAGTTTTTGCAAAATTTTATTTCTTTTATTTTTATTTTGTCTTTATTTCTTTCCTTTTTCCTTTCTTTTATTTATTTATTTTTTATTCCTTCTGGCCGGCGCATGGGAGGCACGCGCCTTCTTCCTACTCGCAGGCGCGTGCAGCCACGCGCCCGCCTGGTTCGTCTTCTCTGGCGGCTTTCTTGCCGCCGGCGATGATGCCAAACCTCCAAGCTTCGAAAGAAGCTTCCCTCCCCTTTAATTTCGACCTCCTGATTCCAAAAATGGCCTTAAATTTGCAAAAAAACATAGCTACATACATCGATTTTGTGTTTTAATCCTCAGCTCCGGCGACTTGCAATTTTCCGGCGAGTGCTTGGATCTCCCTCTTCACTGCTCCGTTGGCCACCAAAATTACCAGAAAGCTTGCCCACACCTTGAGGATCAAAACCCTGCTCTTGAATCCTCTCAATGCTGCCCAAATCGAGCGATCTTTGAAGTAAAATTTTCGGATGCATTGCTTCACTCGAACATGGCTATTTATAGCCCAAATTCGACGCGACTTGCCCTATCATGGATGGCCACGCGTCCTAGAGGCCATTTCGGCGGTCACCTCGGCATTAAATGCCCCCTTCTCCCTGATGTCCGATTGCAGGGGCGGCCATGCTTTGGCCGCGCGTCTGCTCTGATACAATCCAAATTTTCTGAATTATATATATATATATAAACGAATATATACATATATACATATACATACCTTTATATCATACATATATACATACATACATATACCTATATATTTATACTTCTTTTCATACATATACATATAACAGTAATATGCATACTATATAATAAGCATATACTATATGATTTAATTACATACAACTAAAAATGAATTTAAACATCATAAACATTTAAAATTTCAATAATTTCTTTAGGGTCACAAACCTTATATTATTAGATAAATTTCACTACATACTCACTTAAATTTTAATAATTTTTTCTAGGGCCTAAAATCAAGATTTTTATGGTATCTCAGGGTATTACATGTAGCATCATAGTCTCTAGTCGTCCTGGGTAAACCTATCACAAAAATCCATAGCAACACTATCCCATTTCCACTCTGGAATAGGCAATGGAAATAAACTTACGGGTTTTTGATATTCCACTTTAACTTGTTGGCATACTAAACCCTATAAAATATTTTTTTGGCTATATCTTTCTTCATTCAAAATCTCTTGTTTAAGATTTCTATCATCGGTATACGAATACATCCTTGAAATAAAAGTATACCATCACTCCATAGAGTATATCTCAAAGGAAAAATTTCTCAATATCTGCTAAAATCTGCGCCAACTTCTCATCTTTTGATTGTTGGTTCTTGAGTAAATCAAATAACTCGGGTTGTATTCTCATGTAATCACAACTCACAACTGATCTACTCTCTGGGGCTAAAATAGATAAAACACTTAATTGCTCTAATAACTTCCATTCTTAACCATTATCATAGCTATAGAAGCTCATCGCTGACTTAAAGCATTGGCTATTACATTAGCCTTTTCCTGGATGATATATAATCTCATAGTCGAAGTCTTTAAATAACTCGACCCAACGTCTCTGCCTTATGTTCAATTCTTTTTTTGAGACAAAAGATAATGTAAACTCTTATAATCTGTATAAATTTTAACTTTCTCAATATATAAATAGTGTCGCTATATCATCAATGCAAATACTATTGCTGCCAACTCCAAATCATGAGTAGGGTAATTCACCCCATGTTTATTCAATTATCTGAAAGTATAAGCATTAACTCAACCTTATTGCATCAATACACAACACAAACCTGAATGGGAATCATTACTGTAGATGGAATATTTCTCTCTACTTCTTGGTATAGCTAAGATTGGTACGGTGGTCAACTTCTGCTTCAATTCGCATGCGTCATTCCATTCAAACTTCTCTCCTTTCCTTGTTAGCTCAGTCATAGGGGAAGATAAATGAGCAAACCCCTCAATGAATCGCCTATAACAGCTTGCAAGGCCTAGAAAACTATGTATCTCTGTCATTGTCGTCGACCTCGACCAATCCATAACTGCTTTAGTCTTGTTTGGATCCATTGAAATACCATCTCCAAACATCACATGGTCTAGAAATCCAATCTGAGTGAGCCAAAACTCACACTTACTAAACTTGACATATAATTGCTTCTCTCTAAACCTCTGGAATACTATAGTAAGATGCTTCGTATTCTCCTCTACATTGGGTGAGTAAACTAGGATATCATCGATGAAGACAATAATGAAGCAATCTAAGTACTCATGCAGAAGTTGATTCATTAAATCCATGAAAATAACTAGGGTATTCGTTAACCCAAATGGCATCACCACAAACTCATAGTGTCCTTAGTGAGTCCTGAAAGAAATCTTCTGAATATCATCATCTCTGACTCGCACCTGATGGTAACCTAATCTTAAGTCTATCTTTGAGAACACTTTAGCTTTTCACAACTGATCTAACAAGTCATCAACTCGAGGTAAGGGGTATTTGTTCTTCACTATCACCTGATTCAGTTGGCTATTTGATAAGGATCAATATTTCCTATATCCTAATGAATTATATCCCTATTTTGGATTTATATTTATGCTTAAAGTAAATAATTATTCGTATTACATATTATTTCAGGATGAAGCAAGGAAGTTGGCTTCTACAATTAATTAGGGGCATAATCGAAGACATTGGATTACCCATTTTTTGTTGCTTAAATTCAAAGGCCAATTATGGAGTCTAGAGGATGTTTCAAGTGCACTTGGCCCAACTATCAAATGGAATCCAACCAAAGGCCCAAGACCAACCAAAGGCCCAAGACCAATCAAAGGCCTAACAAAGCCTAATTTGTAGAAGACTTTTCTTTGTTTTGTATTTTTTTTATAAGTGATTTACCACCTAAATTCTTTTGTATTCTTATGAGTAGTCCACCACCTAAAGTCTTTGGTATTTTTTGTCTTTTACTTAATTTTCTTCCATTAGTTAGGTGAATTTTTTGTGGGTGCCCATTAGATATAATTATGTTTAGTTGAATATTTGTGTGGTTTGTATTGCATCTTGTGGGCTATAAATAGCTCACTTGGGTGCATTTGTGAAGAAGGTGGTTATTACTTGAATCAAAGTTTAGTTTTGTTCTTAAAGTTCCTCTTAGATAATTGCTCTTATTCTCTCTCTTATTTTCTCTTGTAATCTTACTTCCTTCTTTTCTTCTTTTAAATTCTTATGTCATTTATTGTTACTTTATTATCCACCGCCTAAATGGCCGGTTAATTTATGCCTTTAAATTTCTGCAATTTTAATTCTTGTCTTTTAATTTTCTACCGCCTAAATGGCCGGTTAGTTTCTGCTATTTTAATTCTTGTCATTTAAATTCTGTTATTTAAATTACGCCATTTAAATTCTTGTTAATTAACTTTTAAATGGAAATGAGTAGCTAAATCTAATCTTGGGTTAAGGCAAGGACAGTGTCCAACGCCAATGATTCCCAAAGAAAGCTACACTTTAAATGAGTAACATTAATTTAAATTTCAGTATGAGTGTGTTTTAATTATTAGAAAATCACTAGGTTCGGATTGGAGCGTAAGCCTAACTTAGAGCTTTCATGTCACGCATGGGAGTTACTAGAACTGGAAACACTATCATACCCAAACCCGGATGATTAATTTAGTTGTTTTGTATATTAATTGTAATTGGATTTATGGTAGTTGCTTAAAATAGAATCCCGCATATCATGTATGGGGACTACTTAAACTAGAACTATCATCATCTCTAATTGCATTTAGTAACAAACTCTCATATCTGAAATTAAATTAATGTTACTAACCTTATCTGCTAAAATTTGGGAATTAACGGGTTGGTGCTGAAATTGTCTTAACTCAAGTGCTATCCAATTTTATATCCTCACATTAAGCATTTATTTCAACTACTACCTTGCTTTATTTTCTAGTATCTGTTATCTAAAAATCATAAAAAAATTCTTGTTACCAATCCATCTAAATGTGTGTGCGTGTGTGATATTCTTTTTTCTTTTGCCATAAATAAATCTCTCAGTGGACGACCTGAACTCATCCAGAAAGTATAAATTTAAATTTGGACTACAACTGCACTCGTACACTGATGAGTATAAACCTCTCACCTAAATAAACAAAAACAAAATATAAAATTTTTATTGTGTTTTGTTTTGTGTTTTAATTGCAGGGTGAGAGTGCAGCCACTATTATCTAAGCGCAACCTCAAAGATCCATTTTTCTTCCTCAAAAACAATACTGGTGCGCCCCATGGGGATGAACTAGGTCGGATAAAACCTTTTTCTGTTAATTCTTCTAACTAGGCCTTCAATTCCTTTAGCTCATTAGGCGCCATTCGATATGAAGCCTTAGAGATAGGTTGCGTACCAGGCAATAACTCAATAGTAAACTCTACTCCTTTTCTAGGAGGTAATCTTGGTAATTCATCAAGGAAACATATGAGAAATCTCGTACTACTGGCACCTCAAACACCTTCCTCTTGCTTCCTCATATGAGGTAACAAAACTAGGTAAGCTTCACATCCATCACACATCAGCTTCTCTACTTTCATTACTGAGATCATAGGAATCGTAGCCATAGGCTTGACTCCTCTATATATCTGAACCGGCTATCGAGGTAAGTCAAAGTCAATAATCTTCTATTGACGGTTAACTCTTGCATAATGCCATGTCAACCAATCCATGCCAAGAATCAAATCAAAATCCCTAACATCAAGAATTTCTAAGTCTCCAAATAACTTCTTATCATGTACCTCGATCTCGCAATTTTCAAACATTTCTCTTCATATGTTTGTTGAATTACTGTGGTATAATCCACATTCTGAGCTCTTCCAAAAAAACGTGGATAATATTCGCACGCAATCGTCTCTGAAAATTTAGCAGCCTTCTTAGCTTCAGTGGACACCAACTCTACGACCTATCTAGTCAAGGCTGTAAACTCTGTCTCACCTTGGGCCACTGTCTTAGTACCTTACACCAACTCAACGAACTCAAAAACTTTCCTTGACCCACGCTGGGTAATAAGCGTCGTTGAATACTTGTTGGAATTTAACCCATGTGGGTTCTTGATTACCAAACCTCTGGCGGATAGTCTTCCACCATTTATAGGCATCACCTCTGCATAAAAATGTGCTAAGTCGCATTCGGCGATCGTCTGTACAATCGATAGCATCCAATTCTCAACTGCTGTTGCATCTGTGCCTCCATGGAATGCTGATGGTCAGAAGGCCATGAAATCCTTTAATAACTGACTCCTTATATCTGCCTCCACAACTAGAGCTGTTGGAGCGACTGACTTATCGCCGCTACTACCTCCAACTTCTTGGGGAACTTGTGATTCCCTTACCTGATTAGTAATTAGGGTATCTATCACTCTCATCAATCCTGCTAACATACCTCGTATCTCGACCATTCCTTGCTGTAGATTGCGACTAGACTCTCCTGGCAAATCAGGCGTGGATATTGGAACCTCATCTGGAATAGAAGTAGCCTGACTGTAAGTATGGGGTCATCCACATTTATTACTTATCTTTCTGCATCACCACTTAGGGTTAGAATACTGTTAATTGGGCCAACATATCTAACTGACGGACACAAGTCCTAACTCTACCCAACATCTTATGTGTGTATGGGAGACTCCTCAAAACACCGCTCTGATACCAATACTGTAACACCCCCTCTCCTAGAACTGCACGAGAAGAGGTGTTACGGGGAAAATAAAATAAAACTAACTGATAAACTGAAATCTGATACCATAATTGAACATCTCAATCAACTGGAATAAAAACTCTGAGTCAATACAGACTGAAAAACACAAACTCTGTCTAAGGGACAATCCCTCAACTGAAATATAAAATAGATCTAATATGAGAAAACTCTATAGAACTCAATAGACTCCCAGACATCTTTTATCTTGAGTGGCTCCACGTACACACACTATAAACCACTGCTGCTAGGCCCCACATATGGTACTCTCCCTGCTAGAACCTGGAGGGGTGAAGAGTACAAGGTGAGCTAAAAAGCTCAGTAAGTAATAAGCTGGAAAGAATACTGGAGCTGAATCGAAGAATATCGATATTGATAAATAACTCACTGAACTTGTATTGTATAATTACTGTCTGATTGAATTCATAAAAATGTAATGCACATAAATTGTAAACTAAATGCAGGTATGCAACTTTGGCTCATAGGCCCATATAATATGATAAAACATACCTGACTGATCTGAAACGTGCATACATAAAAACTGTAAGCACATATTGTGGGCAAAGCCCCTAGTCCCCTGGTTGCCACTAGGCGAGCAACTCATAAACTGAGCTGAAACTGAAACTGATGGGATCCCCGCGGACAAGCCATCTGGCGCACATAATGCAATGTAATGCTCACATAAATGCTGGCACATGATATGTAGTGCTCCATATAAAGTCATGCTCAATGCTCATACCAAAATATATGCACATAATCTCATAAAATAATGCTGATCATGTCAAAATAAAATAATGCTGAGCATGATATGATCTTCATCTATATATTGGAATACAAAGATTCTATGAGTTATGATTTATGGTATGGGCATGATTAACTTGATAGATTCTAGCATTTAAATTCAATATTTGGAGGTATTGAATACATTATTTTAATTAAAACTTGGATTAAACTATTCTGGAAGTTCAATTAAAGTTCTAGAAAAGCCATCCGGATATGAATGAGGCTCATTCGGATACACTGACGCTCAAATAAGAAGCTGTCTGGAAGATATTTGGATAGAAACTAGGACATCCGGATATGATACTAGTCATCCGGATACACTAGAAGCACAAGAAACTAGCTATTCAGATATGATGGATAGTATTCGGATAAGGACTAGGACATCCGGATATGATTCTGGCCATCTGGATATCTCACTGAGGCATTCAGATGCCACAAGAGACTATTTGAATACGAATTTCAACTTTTGAGGGAGGCATCCGGATCAAGCGAGACATCCAGATATTATCTTGACCTATTCGGATGTATAAACAAACCATCCGGATATCATACTCGAAGAACTTTAGATACATCCGGATACGATACAAGGTATTCGGATATTACTCATAAAAAGTCTTAGACTCATTCGGATACAACACGAAGCATTCGGATATCACTCAGAACAACTAGGCACATCCGGATACAACTCAAGGCATCCGGATACTACTCACAATCACTGCTGAACACATCTGGATAAAAAACGAAGCATCCGGATATGAACAAGAGCTATCCGGATATTACTCACAATAAGCACTGGACTCATCCAAATGTCATACAATCCATCCGGATACATTGCTAAGACCATCCGATATGCCCAAGGGTCATCCGGATGTCACTCACAGAAATTTTTTTGATTCATCCGGATAGACTCTATTCCATCCGGATGCTACTCACAAGCTTTGAAAAATCCATCTGGATATCTGCAACTATTTTTGATGAACACGAACGATTATAAAGACTATGTTCTTCATCAAAACTCAATGAAACTATGCCATTCTGGAATAAATCTTGGAAACATGAATCCCAACTGGTATGGAACAACATTAAGGATGATTCAATAATGATATTTGGAAGAATCGTTGTATAACTATGCATATCTATCTCATGCATTCATTGTGAACGTATATATATATATATATATACTCTGTAATTGGTAACAATCTGATAAAACAGACTGAATAAACTTGAAGAACTGAGAGTAATACTAAATCATAATCCCGTAAGGAATGTTTACAAGGATAGATACTTGCCTTATGATCTATTGGATCAATGAAACTTGCAGACTCTCCTCTATTAGACACTGATGATGCTCCCAAGCTTCTCTATTCTTCACGGCATGAAGAAACTAAAGCTTAGGGCTATATATAGGTATAAAAACCCTAAATCCCATTCTCTTTATAACATGGATTTCTTATCTTAATATAACTAGGAGACTCTTAATCCAAATCCATCTCATACATGAATTCTCATTCTCCCTTAAATACATAATCCCACTTAATTAATAATAATACAAAAATTATTATTAACACTCTCAAATAATAATAAAACTCCAAAATTACCTTCATGCCCCTGCATTTAATTTTCACAAAATAAATGCCATTAAATGCTATTTAAATACTATTATCTCAATTAAAAATTACTAGATTGCTACCTTGGCAAATTCTTTTAACTCCAAAATTAAATAGAATTAAATGCTATTCTTTTCCTTCAAAAATCTCTAAATTGCCACATTATATAATTAATTGGCAAAATCTCTTAATCAAATACTTCAACAATTAATTAAATAATTCTTGAATAAATACTGGGCCCTCTAATGAGTCGTTACAAGTATATTTGTTAAATCTCGAGTTTGTACTAAAACCAAAATTATATTTTCTTATGGTTATGAATTTTGATTTTTTAGATATTTTTATTGAATCCAAACGGGGAGTACTTTTTTATTTACATTTATGTATTAAAGTAAATGGAAGGTAAAATATAAATTAAAGAAAATGAGAACATTTACTTAAACTAAAGAAATATAAATATGTTGTAATGTTTTGTATCATCATGCCTTCACTCTGTCAACTAACTCTCTTACTTTGTCAACTAACAGAATATATATATTGACTTGGTTGACTAAGCTATAGGCTCTGTCGACCAACAATATGCTTATTTATGTCTTTGTCAACTAAGCTATAAGCTTTGTCGACTAATAGTGCTTATGTGTTAGCTTGGTCGACTAACTCCATAAGTCTGTTACAGAAGGATAGCCTTGGTCGACTAAGTTCCATGCTTATTTATGTCTTGATCGACTAAGTGTTCTGTTGTTTTTATGACTTGGTCGACCAACTTATTTTGTCTGTCGACCAAATTTGTTATTTTGCCTGATTTTGTCGATCAACCATTTTTATCTTTCGACTAAGTCTCTTTCACAAAAATCATAACGGCTAGTTTTCTCTTAAATCTTTTGGGATGCTTATAAATACAAGTCATGGATGATCTTGAGAAGGCTAATGGACGAGAACGAATTGATTTGAGCTTACATTTATACTTGTTTGTATTTTCATTGACTGTGCTTCATTTTTCTCTCTTCAAGGTTTTGGTCTAAATTTGTATTAATTCATTCAAGCCTTGTTTTGTATTTTGAGAGATCATTGTAACTAAAAGATTCATCTTTTAGATTCTTTCTTATTATTCAACTCTTGTATTTCCTACCTTGTGTAGCTAGAGGGCCTACTTGTGTAAGTAAGAGGTTGTAATTCCTAGTCTTGGATTAAAGGGCCTACTTGGGGTCAAGTAAGAGGTTATAGTGGATTGATTTGCAAATTCTTGGTGAAAAGTTAAGATAGTGGATTAGGCTTGATTTAAGCCGAACCACTATAAATCCTTCGTGTTCTCTTGCGCTTGTGTTTTTTTTTTTTTTTGTTTATTTATCTTTTCAAGCATCTTTACATTCCTCACTTGATTCATATATTTAACCATTTATTAAAAAGATTTCATATTTTTCGATCTTGCATTCTTCATTGTCAAGACGGGATTGTCTTCATAAGGTTGATACCTTATCGTGCCATCTCAAGGTCTTGAGGTTTAACGAAAGCCGTGGTTTTCATAAACGATATCTCATTTTTATCAAAAGAATTTGTAAGGAATTTTTTTTTTTTATATACGAATTCACCCCCCTTGGTGTGTGCCATAGCACTTCTATTCTAAGAAACTCATTCTATTTTGAGGTGAGAATGTCATATGGTGGTCTCTTTCAACTAATACATGAAGGCATGTGTTTGATTGATGGGATCCAATACATCAAGTGTGAGGTCAACATCTTATGCAATCTTATGTTGGACCGTGATCAGAGAAGTCCTTAAATAAGGCTTGAATGATTGAAAGGGGTTTCCAATATGCATCTAACATCATACCAAATGAGGTCTATTGCATAAAATCGAGTTAGTGAGTGTAATCAGCCAATAACTCTCACTTGGTCGAAATGTTAGTAATAGAAAGATTGAATTACTTGGTAATTGTCAACAAGATAGGTTCACTTTAAATTGACTTCATTACCACTTATATTGTCTTAACATATTGCTAGACATTTCTCTAGAACGTTAGAGTGTTTTGAGAATATGGAGGATTTAAATGCCATTAAGAGTTAATGAAGGACCTATATGCAATTAAGCGAGGCTTGCAACATAAAACAGAAAATGGTCGATTGATTTTTCTAAGACTAAAACGAACTGCTGATTGCTTTTAAAGTTGGAAAAATTGTCAACTGTCGAAAAAAACTAAGCAACAGTTCCTATTCGATAGTACATCAAGAATGGTTTGGAGTTAATGGAAACCCCCCCCCCCCCCCCCCCCCACATGCCAAGTGTTAAGATCCTGTGCTGCATGTCTCAATTAGTGGATTATTAGATAATCCCATTAATTAATTTATTGCTTTGTCTATAAATAGGAAGATTAAAGAAAATGAAAGGATGCATGTTCCCTTAAAGAAAACTCTTGCTTACAACAGCTTATTCTTTTCATTTTTCTTCTTCCTTTACTCATTTGATGAGCCTCTTCTTCTAAAATCCATAAAAATCATAAAAATCCCCTTGATAATCTCCAACTAGCATAAAGAAGCTTCAAGGGATTTTGAAGCAAGCTTACTGTTGACAGCTTAGGCCCTCTTTACTTGAGGAGAAAGTGGTTAGATTCTGAAAGGTAACACCAAAGACATATTCTTCACAAGGTAAAAGCATTTCATTTGATGAATATACGTTGCATATTGCTAAAACATCTAAGTTATATGAGATTGATTGTATTTTGGTTGTGCACTTTGTTTTCAAAATGTTTGAAAAATCGCATAAATCTCATATGTGAAACCCAAATTAATATAATATTTATATCAATAAAATTTGTTAGTAAGTTATAAAGTAATATATAATCTATTAGTACATATGGTATAATATGACACTATATTATTATATATACTAATATAGGATCTTTCAAGGGTAATGTACTAATATAGTACATTATATGACTACATTAATATGTACTAAAATCTACTAATAAGTTATGTGTACTAATATACTTAATTATTCATCTCACTCTATCTTCTCTCACTTTATTCTGATCTAACTTTGTCTCTTCTCTCTATTGTCAATCTAGGTAGCACGGAAACGAAAAACGATACGTTTCCGTAATAAAATAGAAAATCTTAAACAACATTTTTCTAAAAAGATAAGAAACATAAACGTAGGGTAAACTATAAATTTTAAAAATATAGGAAAATTTTTGTAAATATAATTTTTAATAGAGTAAATTATAAAAAATAATTCAAAATTAAAAATTTCTTTTCAATAATATTCAATGTGCCATATTATTGAAACAATTTAATTAATTTAAAATTAATTCAATTTTAATATAAATAAATTAAAAACAATACCAAACAGAAATTAAACAAAGACATAAACAAAGAATGCATAGGCCTGAAAGAATGAGAAATTTGACTGAAGGAACACAAATAGTCTGATGAACACACACACACACACAAACACACACATAGGTTCGATTGGAAGCGATGAATTGAAGGAACGATGAAATCGGAAGCGACGGTGGCAAATGACTAAAGGAACGACAAAATTGAAAGCGACTGGAAGTGATGAAATCGGAAGCGAC